>NC_064931.1:198731033-199031033 GCF_023897955.1 Schistocerca gregaria | reverse complement strand
TTACCTTTTGTAATTCCGGCCCCATTCCATTTAGCCATTGTAATGATTATGACAATGTAAATCACCAATGACCCGTGGAACTAAAATACAAAACCGTCCCTTCCCTCCCATTCAGTGCTGTTTCTCTCACGCGCAGCGTACATTTAATGTTAATCTGAGTATATGCAGTCCGTGGGTTCAGGCGCAGCTGCAGCGCAGACAGTCAAGCGAACTGGCAATTTCGTGTGTACTGTGCAGGTGAAACTTGCGTCTGTGCTCACCCAGTTAAATGGTGCTTAGAACTAGCACTCTTATTGTCGAACCTCCAAACGTGTTTTGTTGCGTTAAAACAAAATTGTTCGATTTCTGATCGCCTTAATTGTTTTTTATTGCTCATTAAGACCAGTCAAGCGAAATACTGGACATCGCGTGTTGAAAGTGGCAGACTACGAATCGACAGCTCAGGGGTCCGATCTCTACTCGGTTCGAGGATTGTCTCTAACACTTAAAGCTTCTTTCGCCCCTGGCAGTGTTTTGAAGGAATAAAATAATAAAGACGCTAGACTCGTATTCGCGAGAAGCAGGTTTGCAATCTCCGTCCGGTCGTCATAATGTTGGCGTAGTCTATTTCAGGAAAATATATAGGTTTGTATCTTAACTGAGCCACTGCTATTTCAATCCATCAACCTTTTCCGCAACGGTGCCAGTGCTTCGTCTTCGCTGATGTTGAAGTTGACGGAATAAAAAGCAAAACAAATGATAACAAACATGAAACGTCGGGCGCACGCTTGCTCGTTTTATCAATGATTATAAAGATGCTTCTCCACTGGTATTTCCATTAGTTGACTGAATTCGAGTACCCATTTGTTAGTGCTTAGTATCGTCAAAATTTAAATCTCATTAAATCAATCTTTAATGTTTGCTTTCTCTGTAATTTAGTTTTTGAGATGAAATTGCAATCGAAGTTCAGTACTTTCTAAGAACTTTCAGTGAAGTTCTGCTGTTTTGACATTAAAATGCGTCTACGTCTCACCCTATTTGTAGGGTGACAACTGACGTATTTCTGGGTTAGTGCCCATCTGTCAGGGCAGTTAAAGTACGGAAATGAGTACTGTGTCTTTCTTAGGTGGTAAGAAGCTGTACATGGAATAAGCGTTAGAGGAAACCAGGAGAAATTTGGTTGGATGGTTGATTGATTTGGAGGAGGGGACCAAACAGCGGAGACATTTGGAAAGACAATTAAAGTTCATGGGGAAGAAGTTTGCCGATGACATCATAATTCTGTCAGAGAGGACAAAGGACATTGAAGAGCAGTTGAATGGAATCATAGTGTCCTGAAACGAGATACAAGATGAACATCAACCAAAGTAAACTCATCTT
Source organism: Schistocerca gregaria (assembly GCF_023897955.1). NCBI lineage: Eukaryota > Metazoa > Arthropoda > Insecta > Orthoptera > Acrididae > Schistocerca > Schistocerca gregaria. The sequence continues at coordinate 199,029,674 of NC_064931.1, read as the reverse complement.
ATGGAATGTAGTCGAATGAAAATCAGTTGCCGGCCTGAGTGGCTGAGCGGTTCTAGGCGCTACAGTCTGGAACCGCGCGTCCGCTACGGTCGCAGGTTCGAATCCTGCCTCGGGCATGGATGTGTGTGATAACTGAGAAAACTAAAGCATGAAATGAGACATTACAAGTAATTGATAGCTTTTGCTATATGAACTGCAAAATAATGATTATGAATGAAGTATAGAGGGTATAAAATGAGAATTGATAACAGCAAGAAAAGCTATTTCAGAAAAAGAGGAACATACATGTTTGAGTATTAGGAAGTCTTCTCGGAACTATTTGTCTGGAGTGTATCCTAGTAAAATACTCTGCTGTCTGAGGCCACCTTCAGTTCGAGCATGAAACGTGAACGGTAAGCAGATCAGATAAGAAGAACATAGAAGATTTTGAAATATGGTGCTACAGAAAAATGCTGATGATAAGTTGAACTGCAGGGAGGCACAATAAAAAGACTGTTAAACATTTAGCTTTCTGTCAAAGTCTTCTTCAGAGAAGAAGACACACACACACAAGCAATCACGCCTCACGCACTTCCATCTCCGGCAACATTCCGACCCGAGCTGCCGGAGGTGGCAGTCATGTGTGCGTGAGGTGTCCTTTCTTGTGTGAATGTGTGTGTGTTTTGTTTTCAGAAGAATGCTTTGGCCTAAAGTTAAAAGTGTAATAGTCTTTCCGTTGTTCATGTCTACAACTCAACGTCTCACGTTTACAGTGAGCAGCAATCTATCATTTTCCTAATATTGCTGATATCCCAACCTGGAGCTTCCATTGTTTAATGCTGATGATAAGACTGGTAGATTGAGTAACTAATGAGGAGACATTGAATTGAATTGAGAGAAAACAAATTTCTTGCACAGCCTAACTAACCGTTGATAGGACAAATCCTGAAGCATGAAGGAATCATCAATTTGGTAATGAAGGGAAGTGTAGGGACCAAGATTTGTAGGGAGAGACCAACGGATGAGTACATTAAAGAGGTTTGGTTCAGATGGATGTAGACTGCAGTAGTTACATTAAGATGAAGAGGCTTGCACAGGATAGACTGCATCAAAGTAGCCTTCGGACTGTAGACCACAACAAGTGGTAAGAGTTACGGGACTCGAATCCATAAACCTCACTCTACGAGGCAGCATTGTACCCCGTCGATTAAGGAGGCTGGCAACTACTGTAGATTATATTTGCCCTGGAATAAGTATTGTGGGTGTATAAAAATAAGTAGAGATACCAGAATTGTTTCATCTTCCGTCAATGACGAAGCAATTGGAGACAAACGACAAGCTGGGATATTGGGAAGGAAGTCGAATGTGCTCTTTTCAGTGGAGCGACCTAGGGATTTAGGTATTTACCCTAAGCGAAACCTAAAAAAAAGGATGGCCGGGAAGGGATTTAGGTACTGCTCTTCCCAAATGAAAGTCCAGTTCTGCGGCATTTAGTAACGACTCCACGGTCCGGGAAATCTGCAAAGCTGTCAGGAGAGCGGTGTGCTGATCACACGCCCCTCCACATGACAAATGCCGTTAAGAACGAATGCCTATCTATAACATGCACACCACACAAGGATAGGAAATCAGCAGCAGCAGAAGAAGAAGAAAGCATGTAAATTCCCGCTAATGTTGGTCCTATAGTCCTTACCACAAATTTCCAAATTTGTCCCGACTGGGCCCGTCAACATCGACATTGGACGGTTGATGACTGAAAAAATGTTGCCTGGTCGGACGAGTCTCGTTTCAAATTGTATCGAGAGGATGGACGTGTATGGTTATGGAGACAACCTCATGGATCGATGGACCCTGCATGTCAGCAGAAGATTGTTCAAGCTGGTGGAGGCGTTGTACTGGTGTGGGGTGTGTGCAGTTGGAGTGATATGGGACCCCTGGTACGTCTAGATACGACTCTGACAGGTGACACGTACGTAAGCACCCTGTCTGATCACCTGCATCACTCTACTTTTAAATAATAAATTCCGTCAACTCGTAAGAATATTTTCCAATTCAAGTAGAACGTGTCTGAGAGGGTCGATGTCATTATCAGTATAAATACACTGAAAAGCCAAAGAAACTGGTACACCGACCCAATATCGTGTAGGGCCCGCGCGAGCTCGCAGAGGTGCCGGAGCACGACGTGGCATGGACTCGACTGATGTCTAAAGTAATGCTGGAGGGAACTGACACCATGAATCCTGCAGGGCTGTCCATAAATCTGTAAGAGTACGACGGATGGAGATTTCTTCTGAACAGCACGTAGCAAGGCATCTCAGATATGCTCAATAATGCTCATTTCTGGGAACTTTGGTGGCCAGCGGTAGTGTTTAAACTCAGAAGAGTGTTCCTGGAGCCTCTCTATAGCAATTCTGGACGTCTGGGGTGTCGCGTTGTTCTGCTGCAAGTGCCCAAGTCCGACGGAAAGCACAATGGACATGAATGGATGCAGATGATCAGACAGGGTGCTTACGTACGTGTCACCTGTCAGAGTCGTATCTAGACGTATCAGGGGTCCCATATCACTCCAACTGCACACGCCCCACATCACTACAACGCCTCCACCAGCTTGAACAATCTTCTGCTGACATGCAGGGTCCATCGATCCATGAGGTTGTCTCCATAACCATACACGTCCATCCTCTCGATACAATTTGAAACGAGACTCGTCCGACCAGGCAACATGTTTCCAGTCATCAACCGTCCAATATCGATGTTGACGGGCCCAGTCGGGACAAATTTGGAAATTTGTGGTAAGGACTATGGGACCAAACTGCTGAGGTCCTCGGTCCCTAGGCTTACACACTACTTAATCTAATATAAACTAATTTACGCTAAGGACGCTCTCCGACCGGGCGAACCGTGGCAAGCCGCTCAGATTGCACGGCTACCCCGTGCGGCCCAGGCGAGGCGTAAAGCTTTGTGCCGTGCAGTCATCAAGGATACACGAGTGGCCCTTCGGCTCCGAAAGCCCATATCGATGATGTTTCGTTGAATGGTTCGCACGCTGACACTTGTTGATGGTTCAGCATTGAAATCTGCAGCAATTTGCGGAAGGGTTACACTTCTGTCACGTTGAATGATTCTCTTCAGTAGTCATGGTCCGTTCTTGCAGGATCATATATGAATGATCATATAAAGTTGATCGTCGGTAAAGCAGATGCCAGACTGAGATTCATTGGAAGAATCCTAAGGAAATGCAATCCGACAACAAAGGAAGTAGGTTACAATACGTTTGTTCGCCCACTGCTTGAGTACTGCTCAGCAGTGTGGGACCCGCACCAGATAGGGTTGATAGAAGAGATAGAGAAGATCCAACGGAGAGCAGCGCGCTTCGTTACAGGATCATTTAGTAATCGCGAAAGCGGTACGGAGATGATAGATAAACTCCAATGGAAGACTCTGCAGGAGAGACGCTCAGTAGCTCGGTACGGGCTTTTGTTAAAGTTTCGAGAACATACCTTCACCGAAGAGTCAAGCAATATATTGCTCCCTCCTACGTATATCTCGCGAAGTGACCATGAGGATAAAATCAGAGAGATTAGAGCCCACACAGAAGCATACCGACAATCCTTCTTTCCACGTACAATACGAGACTGGAATAGAAGGGAGAACCGATAGAGGTACTCAGGGTACCCTCCGCCACACACCGTCAGGTGGCTTGCGGAGTATGGATGTAGATGTAGATCTTTATGCAGCGACACCGATGTGATGTTTTGATTCCTGATATTCACGGTAATTCGTGGAATGGTCGTAAGGGAAAATCCCCACTTCATCGCTATGTCGGAGATGCTCTGTCCCATCGTTCATTCGCCGACTATAACACCACGTTCAAACTCAGTTAAATCGTTATAACCTTCCTTTGTAGCAGCAGTAGCCGATCTAACAACTGCTTGTTGTGTATAAGACAAGGCGTTGCCGTCCACGCCGCCGTATTCTGCCTTTTTACATCTCTCTGTATTTGAATACGTATGTCTATACCAGTTTCTTTGGCGCTTCAGTGTAAGTTAACTGAAGGGTCTTCGCCATAACGCCAGCATGAGAATGAGATCGACTATAGTATTTGAAAATCATATTCTTTCGTCTTTGAACTCAGAATTTATGTATGGTTCAAATGGCTCTGAGCACTATGGGACTTATCATCTGAGGTCATCAGTCCCCTAGAACTTAGAACTTCTTTAACCTAACTAACCTACGGACATCACACACATCCATGCCAGAGGCAGGATTCGAACCTGCGACAGTAGCGGTCCCGCGGTTCCAGGCTGTAGCGCCTAGAACCGCACGGCCACCCCGGCCGGCCATGAAAGTTATTAACAGAGCAGTTTGAAAGCTGTACAGATCCCTTACCAGTGAGTGAAAGCTGTCTTTACAGTCTTCATAAATCACCCGTTTAAAGACCGACACAGTTGCATAATTGTGTTATTTACACAGATCAGGAAACACAATGGTAAAAATCCATATTGTTATTTGTAATTTTTTTGCAGTGCACGGTAATACGTTTCTATTTTCTATAATTAGTGGAATTATTTTGCATAGTGGTATTTTGGTTCAGAGTGGTGAAAGTAGTTCAACATTACTATACTTTTGTTTTTAATTTGTGTTTAACGTTCCGTCGGCATTAGGTCGTCACAACTATAGCACGAAAAATGGAAATTTGTGGTAAGACCTTATGGGACCAAATTGCTGAGGTCATCGGTCTCTAAGCTTACACACCAATAAGTCTAACTTAAACTAACTTACGCTAAGGTCAAAACACACACCAATGTCCGAGGGAGGACTCGCACCTCCGACGGAGGGAGCCATGCGATATCCCGCGCGGCCGCTATAGCATGATAACAGGAATCGGCAAAGTATTGTTGAAAGAGTAACTAACGGAGCAAAATCGAAGGACCACCTCATATTTTGCTAAAACGCACGTGGAAAAATACCTGAAAGCTTGATATGAAACTATATAAGTATTAGGCAGTCGCCCCTTGTAACAGCTCGCTCAGTGTTGAATACACTATCCTGAGCTTATTTATGGCATATGTACCAGTAAGAGAGTAATCACTGTTATCGTTCTTTACTGTTTTTCTTTTAGCAGTTGAGTCTTCGCAAATAAAAACTCTCCTCTTCCTTTGTTTCAGGTGAGTGTTGACTGTGGCATCCCGTGTAAGTAGTACGATGAACGTATGATTATGGTGAGTAGCCTATCACAAAGTGGTATAAACCGTATTTCTTCACGTAGTGGGCTTTAACGTGCTGCTTCATGTCAGAACTAAGCTGACCAAGACCACTATGCTTCCAACATACTAAACGTAAATATTAAATGATATTTGGAGACAGTCCGGCGCGGTCCCCATTCCCAATTTTTTGGACACAGACACAGGTGTGGATTTTAAGGAGAATGCCCTTTGTCTACGTAGAGTCCTGCGTTGTGTTCTGGAGAGATTTGCATGCAGTTCAGATTCATTGCCATAGAGACCTGCTATTGTGGACCAACGAAAATAAAATTACCTGCATGCAGTAGTGGAATGGTTTAAAAAAAAAAAAAGAAAGAAAGAAAGAAAGAAAGGAAATTCATTCCTCGATGTAACATACAGATGCGTAAGTCAACATCAGTATGTATATCAAGGACGAATCTAAATTGAAAATTATCTCATAATACTTAATTTTGAACTCTTTGAAACCACTTGATTGGATTTGTTTGAAAATGTTAAAGGACACGTTAAAATAAGTTTCATCCTGGAAAAGGGAAGGAAGTTTGAACTTCTAGTAGTATAGTTGAATCGTGTGCTGTTTAGTAGTTGGATCTGAAACACGTTAGTAAATTAGAGAAGTATAATACTATGACCGCTACTCAGAAAAGCAGCTCTAATTTTGGCAATATGTCGTTCAACGATGACAAAACTGCTGCATCAATACGTAAAAAATACGTTATTTTCTAATAGTGAAATTTAGTTGCGCATAGCTTTTAAACATGTACACGACATTCCCCGATATGAAGAACTATGCACGATGTATTTGTGTCCATCACATTTCTAGTGCTTAATTAATGTCTCTCTTATTTATTGCAAAGGGGGACACTCAGAAATCTTCTTCCCATCGGCGGACAGTAATTACGGAAAGATATATAGTGCGCTAGAGTATACAAAAGGCGTAGCCGGAGCGGGATTTATTGCCACTTCATGAGACGTGGTACTTACCAGCTTTCTTGTCTTTGGTTTATACGACCCACCAGCTGCCTCTCCCCCCCCCTCCCCCTTTTTCCTCTCTTTCATTACAGTCCTGTGGTCTGTTGCCGGAATGCAAGAGAAAAGGGAGACTGGTACCTCCAGAAATATTGATGAAAATATCATGTACTTTGCAGGATTTTAGTATAGCGAAAATCCGAAAAAAAGGAAAGTGATGCACGACAGTGAAGTAAAAATGATTAAACAAGGAAGGAGTTGGGTATGTTGGAAAAAGTACTTCTATGTAACTGCTTTTGCTTGACTACATTCATGCACTTTACACTGAACACCTATATCACAAGTACAGTTTTCACATCGCCGGCATAAAAAATCTCGTTCGGGTAAATATGACAGCTATGAATACCGACATCAGCTCCTTGGATGTTACGTTAACGATGTTTACTTTTATACGTTGAGGAGAAGCTTGATCGAAATTAATTAGCTAATGGATATGGTAGTATGATTATTAACGTTACTTTCCATAAGTTTACTATTGTCTTATAAAAACCTAGGAGCTCCAACTATATGTATAGCCCTTCACATTGTTTAAATATTTACGGCTTGTATTAAAAAGCGACGTGGCATAGAACGAACACGTAAAAATCAGTAGTAGGAAAAGGAGGAGGAGGAGATTAGTGTTTAACGTCCCGTCGACAACGAGGTCATTAGAGACGGAGCGCAAGCTCTGGTGAGGGAAGGATGGGGAAGGAAATCGGCCGTGCCCTTTCAAACGAACCATCCCAGCATTTGCCTGAAGCGATTTAGGGAAATCACGGAAAACCTAAATCAGGATGGCCGGAGACGGGATTGAACCGTCGTCCTTCCGAATGCGAGTCGAGTGTGGTAAGTAGTAGGAAAAGCGAATGGAAACCTACTGATAGTTGTTGTAAGGGTATTGGGGAAGTGTGATGCAGCGTTAAAGGAAATCGAATACAAAATACGAATGCGACCAATTCTAGCGTACTGCGACGTCGACATCTACATTTACATTTACATCTACATCTACATACACAGATGAGCCAAAACATTAGGACCACGTGTTTAATGCCGTATTGTTCCACTTTTCAAACATAGCACAACAGAAATTCTGCTTAGCATTGATTCTGCAAGTCCTTGACAGGATTCCAGATGACGTCAGACGTCAACGCACAGTCAAGTATTCCCCGCAAATTACGGGATGGCGATTTACGGGCACGCATCTGGCGCCTGATGTGTGTTTACGCACGTTTTCTGGTTAAGATATCAATTTGAGTTCACTGTAATGCCCCCCCCCCCCCCCCCAAACTAGTGTAGCACGATTCTGACCTTGCAACACGGACAGTTACCTTGCTGGAAGATCTCTTCGCCGTTTGGGGAGACTTCAAGCATGGAGCGATGCAGGTGGTCCGCTATAATGTTGGTGTAGTTCACTGCTGTCATGATGCCTTCATTACCACTACAGATCCCATGGAAGCCCAACTCAGTTTGCCCCATAGCATAATTTTGCACTCACCGGCCGGCATCTGTGGCGAGGTGCGTGTTTCGTGCAGCCAATCTCCTGGATGACGACGTATAACAACCCAAACATCGACCTGATGTAGCAAAAAATGCGATTCATTCGAGAGGCAAGTTTCTGTTGTCCCACGGTGAAAACTAAGTGATGGGGCAGCACTGGAACACGTAGGGAACTTGTGATGTGGAGCTCCATGTTCAACAGTGACCTTACGGCGTGCTCAGAGACACTTGCGCCCGCACCAGCATTGTACTCTGTCATCAGATCTGCCACAGATCGCTGCCTATCCTGAATTACACAGTGGGCGATCCTCTCCTCTACATTTCGTGATGAGGCATCATCGTCCAATACCATACGGCCTACTCATTATTCCACCATCCATCAAGACAGTGTCGGAAGTTCCATGCGGCTTTTCGCGGATGATGCTGTAGTATACAGAGAAGTTGTAGCATTAGAAAATTGTAGCGAAATGCAGGAAGATCTGCAGCGGATAGGCACTTGGTGCAGGGAGTGGCAACTGACCCTTAACATAAACAAATGTAATGTATTGCGAATACATAGAAAGAAGGATCCTTTATTGAATGATTATATGCTAGCGGAACAAACACTGGTAGCAGTTACTTCTGTAAACTATCTGGGAGTATGCGTGCGGAACGATTTGAAGTGGAATGGTCATAAAATTAATTGTTGGTAAGGCGGGTACCAGGTTGAGATTCATTGGGAGAGTCCTTTTGAAAATGTAGTCCATCAACAAAGGAGGTGGCTTACAAAACACTCGTTCGACCTATACTTGAGTATTGCTCATCAATGTGGGATCAGTACCAGATCGGGTTGACGGAGGACATAGAGAAGATCCAAAGAAGAGCGGCGCGTTTCGTCACAGGGTTATTTGGTAACCGTGATAGCGTTACGGAGATGTTTAGCAAACTCAAGTGGCAGACTCTGCAAGAGAGGCGCTCTGCATCGCGGTGTAGCTTGCTCGCCAGGTTTCGAGAGGGTGCGTTTCTAGATGAGGTATCGAATATATTGCTTCCCCCTACTTATACCTCCAGAGGAGATCACGAGTGTAAAATTAGAGAGATTAGAGCGCGCACGAAGGCTTTCAGCCAGTCGTTCTTCCCGCGAACCATACGCGACTGGAACAGGAAAGGGAGGTAATGACAGTGGCACGTAAAGTGCCCTCCGCCACACACCGTTGGGTGGCTTGTGGAGTATAAATGTAGATGTAGAACCATTTTCCATATGTGCTCACGACAGTAGTACGACAACAGGAGAACAGCTTCACCGTTTCAGAGATTCTCGTTCCAGCCGCAGTGCCACAAGAATGTGCCCTTTGTTAAAACTGCTTATATCAGTGGCTTTCCGCATTTGCGACCCTTATCTTCGCTGTAATGGCTGCCCATGAACCTCTGTTCCGCTTATATTCTTTCCTTACTGCGTCACGTGTCCGGAACACCACCGGGAGGTCTTCATCCGCGCGGTGGGCAGTGGTCCTAACGTTTTGGCTCAAGAGTGAACGTACTCCGCGAGCCACCGTATGGTGTATGGTGGAGGGAACCATGTATTACTGGTAGTCATTTCCTTTCATACTCCACTGGCAAATAAAGCGAGGGAAAAACGACTGCCTGTATGTTTCCGTACGAGCCCCAATTTCTCTGTGTCTTCTCTTATGGTACTTTCTCCAAATGTACGTCGACGGTTGTAGAATCTTTTTCGAGTCAACTGCAGATGTCTGTTCTCTAAACTTTCTCAGCAGCTCTTCACGAAAAGAACAACGTCTTCCCTACAGGTATTGCCATTTGAGGTCAAGAACGTGGGGGATATCCCAAACACTCGAGTAGTACCGAAGAATGGGTCACACAAGTGTTGCACACGCGGTCTCCTTTATAGATGAGTTACACTTTCCTATAACTCTTCCAGTAATCTGAAGTCGACCATTCGCCTTCCCTACCACCTTACTTGGATGCTCGTCCCATTTCATGCCTCTTTGCAACGTTACGCACAGATGTTTAATTCCGTGACAGTGTCAAGTAGGACACCACTAATACAGTATTCGGACATTACAGGATTGTCTTTCCTACTTATCTGCACAGACATTTAGAGCAAGCCGCTATTCATCACATCAAATAGAAATTCTTTATCCTACTGTTACTCAACGACGTACTTTCCCGTATAGTACAGCGTCATCAACAAACTGTCGTAGATTGGTGCTCGCCCCATCCGTCAGATAATTTATGTATGTGGAAAACAAGATCGGTCCTGTTACTCTGTTGTGGGGCACTTCTGGCGATAACCTTGTCTCTGATGAGCAGTCTCCGTGGAGGACAACGTACTGCGTTTTGTTACTTAAGAAGTCTTCGAGCACTCACATATATGGGAATGTATTCCGTATGATCTGATCATGTCAAACGCTTTCCGGCAATTTAGCAATATGGAATCTGCAAGCCGCCCTTCCTTCATGGTTTCTTCATTCCTAAAACACTATCCTCGTAACGGAACTGCAAATGATCCCTTTCGCGTGGGAGCTGTGAACGATTACAGTGTAAAAGTAAACGTAGCCACCGACTTGCGCAGTATGATGTTCTTGCCGCTGTGCTTGAATGTGAAGCAGCTCATGTGACGTTTGGGAGTACGCTGTTTACGTGAGGTAACAATCTGCTTTGTGCGGCCGTCGTAATTTCAGAGGTCATATCCAGCAGTTTTCCTCCTTTCCTGCACCTGTGAAGACGCTGATGCCAGCTTACTAGTTGCCTCGGGGGCAACGTACAATTGTTTCAGGTTACACAAATTCGCCCTCATTTAAATTCATTCGGATGTGTCATGTTTCACGTGGCTGATTATTTAAGTTACAAGAAAGTATAAACCTAGTATAAGCAGTTACTACTCTAGCCCAGTAATCTGATTCATCTTAGGGAATTCCGTGAAGGTATTATATCATAATGATAGTTTAAATGAGCTGCCGCGAACCGTTGTCTTTTTTATTTTCATATATTGTCTTAAATGTGTGGACTTGATCTACCTTCCGATGATCGCAAACTTCAAACGTATTATAAGTAAGATGATTGCAGCGATTTGTTGATGCGTTATTACTTTAATAGTCTAACAAATACTCCACAGTTACTTATGAGACTTCGTTTGAAATTTAATTAGGAAACCAAACGAAACTTCTTTCAATGAAAGTAACAAGCTGACATCCGAAGAATTTTGTGCAAAATTTAAAAGAACATTAATCATAAGGAATATAATGGAGTGCATCCGTTCGGTTTAATGGATCGAATTCGTTCGGCTAGTGTTTACATTCGGAACGCGCGGGGCAGCCGTTTGTTGGTCGAAATGGGACTACGTTATCTATTTGTCGTTTGATATACACTGGATCGCCAAAGAAACTTGTATAGGCGTATTCAAATACAGAGATATGTAAACAGGCCAAATACGGCGCTGCGGTCGGTAACGCCTATATAAAACAGCAAGTGTTTGCTGAAGTTGTTAGATTGGTTACTGCTGTTAAAATGGTAGGTCATCAAATTTAAGCGAATTTGATCGTGGTGTTATAGTCGGCGCACGAGCGACGGGACACAGTATCTCCAAGGTAGCGATGAAGTGGGGATTTACCCGTACAATCATTTCACGAATGTACCGTGAATGCAAGGAATCCGGTAAAACATCAAATCTCCGACATCGTTCCGGCTGCAAAAAGATTCTGCAGGAACGGGTCCAACGACGACTGAAGAGAATCTTTAAACGTGACAGAAGAGCAATTCTTCCGCAAATTGCTGCAGATGTCAGTGCTGGGCCATGAACAAGTGTCAGCGTGCGAACCATTCAACGAAGAATCATCAATATGGGTTTTCGGAGCCGAAGGCCCACTAGTGTACCCTTGATGACTGCACGGCACAAAGCTTTACGGCTCACTTGGGCTCGTCGTCATTACCAACATTGGACTGTTGATGACCGGAAATATGTTGCCTGGTCAGACAAGTCTAGTTTAAAATTGTATCGAGCGGATGGACGTGTACAGGTATGGAGACAACCTCATGAATCCATGGACTCTGCATGTCAGCAGTGGACTTCAAGCGGGTGGAGGCCCTGTAATGGTGTGGGGCGCGTGCATTTGGAGTGATATGGGACCCCTGGTACGTCTGGAAGCGACTCTGACAGGTGACACGTACGTAAGCACCCTGTCTGATCACCTGCATCCATTCATGTCCATTGTGCAGGCCGTTGGACTTGGGCCAATTCCACCTCACACGTCCAGAATTATTACAGATCGCCTCCAGGAACACTGTTCTGAGTTCAAGCATTTCCGCTGGCTACCAAACTCCCCCGGGACGAACATTATTGAGCATATCTGGGATGTCTTGCAACGTACTACTCAGATCTCCGCCCCTTCGTACTCTTACGGATTTATGGACGGCCCTGCAGGATTGATGGTGTCAGTTCCTCCAGCATTACTTCAGACATTAGTCAAGTTCATGCTACTTCGTGTTGCGGCCCTTCGTGCTCGCGGGAGCCCTACACGATATTAGGCAGGTGTATCAGTTTCTGTAGCTCTTCAGTGTAATTTCGCGGATGTCCCGTGGAATTATGTTCCAGTGCCACACTGGCCACTCCAGTTTTAAAGACATTAAGAGCTGGTGCGCTAGACGCGCTCTGCATGGTTGGTCGTTATCATCTTGTAGCATTATTTCTCCTTGTCTTTCCATTTAAAGTCAGATAGCATGTTTCAAGACGCGAGCTCCACTCACGGTGCCTAAGTTTTATGATTCTCTGCATGGGTTCATAAAGATACGCTCCCCCCTCAAAGCGAAAACGTCTGTGCCTCTGATTTGTTCCGATCGAGACGGGGTGTACGGTGACGCGTCCCCAGTTATGCTCAATTATTGTAAATTGAAAATCACTACCTAGGGTAAGCCAAGGTTCATCAGTGAAGACATGTACATAGTGCCTTCGTAGTTTCAACAAGCATGTGTACCAGACTATTGTAAATACTCTCTTCCATTGTAGATAAAAAATTCTTTGAAGTTTATTGCATCTGCAAAGAGAAGAGCCTTGGCCGGCCACGCACGTGATGAAAACGTCGATAGCATCCGAGACAGGTTCACACTGAGTCCTCGGAAGTCCAGAAGACGAGCAAGCCAGGAACTTCTACGTCCTCAAATAACGGTGTGGCGTCTTCTGAAACGACGCCTACGTATGGAACCTTACAAGTTGCAATTACTGCAGCAACTGCGTCCTAGTGACCGTAACAGTAGGTACGAATTTTGCTTTTCCGTTCTACAGAATATAGCACTGATCTTTTTCGGAAGAATCGGCGTTTCACATATCGGCTAAAGTAAACCACCATAATGTAAGATTTTGGGGCACAGAATCCTGGCGTAGTCGCCGAACATGAAAGAGATTCACCAAAACTGGATGTTTGTTGCGCCATTTCTGTACACAAACTTTATGGACCTTTCTTCTTCGCGGAGGAAACTGTGATAGGAATGTCACACCTGGAAATTATGCAAAATTGATTGTTTACTCAAATCCACGAAGACTACAGGGATTTCATATTTATGCATGAAGGCGTACCGTCTCACTTTCGCATTGAGGTGCGGCATAATCCACGCCCGGGTTCCCGTGTTCGATTCCCGGCGGGATCAGGGATTTTCTCTGTCTCGTGATGACTGGGTGTTGTGTGATGTCCTTAGGTTAGTTAGGTTTAAGTAGTTCTAAGTTCTAGGGGACTGATGGCCATAGATGTTAAGTCCCATAGTGCTCAGAGCCATTTGAATTTTTTTTCCGGCGTTATCTTAACAACACATTGGAAGAGGTGGACACCTGGATCTTGTTAATTGGTTTTGGCCTCTCAGGTCACCAGACCTCTCACACCTTGCGATTTTTGTCTGTGAGGTTGCATAAAAGACAGAGTCTTTGTTGAAGCTCTCGATTAAATAAACTGGGACCTGTTGATTCGTGTGTAGAACGGAATGGACTACAGTTTCTGTAGCAACGTATGGCACTCATGTTGAGTATATGGTATAGCGCCTGTGCGAGCATAAACCTTCCTGTATCCAGTGGTATGCGCAATGTTTTCTATCTTTCACAGTTTGTCTGTAATAAATAACTGAAATTTGGCCTTTCTTTTTGCACCACCCTGTACGGGCTATTCCACAACTCCTATTTCGGGAATGTACGAACGACTGAGTAAAGTTCTGTTAAGATACTCATCTTCGGTGAAGTACCGTTTGGATGTAACATAAGTTTGAAGATCGGATCACTTACAAATTTCCCCCTGCACTGTATGCACACGAACTGAGAAAAGGGCGCCGTTGTCAGTCCCCGACGTAAAGTACGCTCTGTTTCCAGTCACTGCTAAAGCGTTTTGCTCACACGTGAGCCCGTCATTGGCCAGTAAGGATGCCCGAGACAGTGTAAGGTGGCGGAATACACGTTTGAAGAGCGTTTAGAGCTACTGATAATATATGATGAAGCTGGTCGTAATGACACAGCTGGTAATGGTAATGGTGGTAAGTTCCCATGGCACCAAACTGCTGAGGTCATCGGTCCCCAGGCTTACACACTACTAACTTAAACTAACTTACGCTAAGGACAACACACACAACCATGCCCGAGGGAGGACTCGAACCTCCGGCGGATGGAACCGTGGCAAAGCGCCCTAGAACGCGCGGCTACCTTGCGCTGCTAGGTACAGCTGCACAACGCATGTATCGAAAACGTTTTCCGGGTCACTTTAGTCCATCACACATCACTTTTCGCCCGTGTGCAAGAAACGGCTGCGACAAACCGATACGTTCGGAACTAGAGATGTTTACGGTGGTGCTCCACAGGCGCACCGCACTCTTGACTTTGAAGAGGACGTCCTTCGTCAGAAGAGAACCGGCGGGTACTCGAAACGTTGCCCATGGCATGGGCGTCCCCCATGCGAGCGTCTGCTGTGTTCTGCATGATCAGCAACTCCACCACCACCACCACCACCACCACCACCCCACCACCACCACCAAAGAACGTGTGTACATTGAATCCGGCAGATTTTCCGTTACATGTTAGTTTCTTTACGATGTTTCTACATCACTGTGTCGAAATACCCGAATTTTCAAGCAATGTTCTTTTTGCGGGTGAAGCTCATTTCACCAAGGAGGCTGTTTTGAATGGTCGTAGCAGCCATATTTTAGATAAAATGCCGCCATTAACATGGATTTCAGAAACTGTTCAGTATCGGGGTATGGGCTGATATCATTCATGGTCGTCATATTGAGGCGTACGTCTTTTCGGACCGGCTGACGGGGCCCAGATACTTGATATTGATGCAAGAGGTGCTGCTGGAAGATTTGCCACGTAAGTGGTACTGGTGGAGTTACCTGAGGATTTGCAATAGTCCCTCTGTCAGCAAATTTGGTTAGATGATGGCGCACTCGCACGTTTTCCACGTGGCGTCCGTGAACATCTCAACCAAACATACGATGAAAGGTGAGTTGGTAGAGGTGGACCAACTCCGTGGCCACCACGGGCGCTAGATTTTACTGTTCATATACGAGACTCCCTTGGAATCGGAAGGAGGTCTCCTCGCTTGGTTTCTGGCGGCAGAGGAAATTATTGGCCACGCACCAGAGTTTGTGAATCGCATGCATGAGAGCATACTTCGCAGATGATCTTGTGCAACGGACAGCATGGTCGCCATATGGGGCAGTTCCTGTCGTGAACACAGGTCAGCGCTCAGAATCATTGCATTGTGCGTGCGGCGAAACGGGAGACATCAAAATGATTCGATATTCAAACGTATTTTGCATCCAAACGGTGCATTACATACATGTTTTCCGTATTCAAACTTTATCTACTAAGTGCCCTCTACAGTCAGTAGAAGCCTCTAATAGGCACTGTGAAATACCCTGTATAGCAACATAACCCACACGAATTTGCGTTGATAAGAACGCCATCTCTGTGGTAGTGTGATTTCTTTCTATCTTTCTCTTGTAGGTAATGTACAGAAAGTAACGCACTTTTAGAAAATTGGAGCAGTTAATTGCAGTTGGAAGCATACCCGAGGATTAGAATCACTGACGTGACATACAAAAAATATTGTTTCCTGCGTTTCAGGCTCTCGTAATGATTCAGATAAAAACAAGGACCACCGTTTGTCGATGACGCATTACATCCGTTAAATTCTACAGTGCGTTTAAATTCCTTTGCTCATGTCAGTGGTACTCGTCAGATTGTTTTGGAATAATAATCTTCAAATCCTTGCTTTGTATCAGCGCACGTTCCATCGTTAATATTGTCCTTGGCTAAGCGAATTTTTCTAGTTTTATATCGAGACCGAAACTAACAACAGCGTTCTTTATTTTTAGTATACGTGCATCGTTTTGGATATGCCGCTGGCGTATTGGAGAATGGCATGCCATCTCTAGCTTTTTAGTGTTATCGGTAAAACATAAAAATGTTTTATGTCGCAGTTTACCCGTCCAACGATCGCTGCAGGCGGAGCGACTGACAGTAGGGGAAACATGTCACGTCGCCACAGTGGCTGCGATCTATCGGGATCCTTCCGTTAGCTTCTTGGTGTCACGTGTTTGAGACGATGCAGTAGCAATACTTTACGTATAAAGATACCGAGGCGCATACTATACGTATAAAGATACCGAGGCGCATTAAGAAGTAAGATTATTTCCGTCCTCAGGTTTTAAAATATGAAGTCTGATTATCAAGCAGATTTTCGCCTCTCCTGTGTCAGTAGCCGATGGCTTTGCGTTGCCTAAGGTGTGTATTTAACAAACAGATATATCGTTTCAGAAAAAATGTCTCCCCGGAATAAATTGCAAGCTTACAAAAACTTTTCATAGTGACCATTCATTTTTTGTTATGTGATTTGAATCAAATAAGTGAGTGCACACAGTGAGCGTTTTTCTTAGATACCTTGAGAGTAATCTTTCTTCCTAAAAGGTGATAAGGAATGTATTCTTAGCGTTTTGACAGCAATATAGGACTCACTCTTCACGAGTCAGTGGTGTACTCATTGACGCATATTTAACTATAGAATGAGATTTCATATTCATTATAGATCTTACCCTTTCGTGTGTCTGTTTTGTAACGAGCGCAAGTGAACAAAAGTTTATCCTGTTGTGAAGATAGCTTTTTCAGTCTTTTTCTTCTGCATCGCACCATGTTTTTCTGCTATTTTACCCAACTATTTATAGCATTACTAGAGCAGTGTTGAAACATCCCGACCTATCAGTGTTTTTTCGCAAAGAAGTGTACCTGTTTTCGATATAGTTCTCTTTTCAGACTGTGCACGTTGACGAAAGATTTATACCAAATTAATCTCACATTTGCAGTGTTATTCTGGCAGCTCGTCAAAGATAAATCTACGTCTGCCTTCCCTCTTTACTGCACTCAAAAAATTTTCCAGCCACAAATTTGTTTATATTTGGGAATAGGTGGAAGCCGGAACGTGAACTAATCATACTTGCAACCCTAAGTTTTCTCCTTACTGGACAGATGCGTTACGGTGCCTTATATCAATCTAGTCCTCGCATTATGTATTTCTACGGTCGGTTGCTCCAGAAGATATTCATACTGTTCGATAGTTACTGGTCTACCTTAAATAAGCTAATCGGTAAGAAGAATACTTTTTTCATAGTAGAAACTGCTGGCTATAATCATACCTGCAAATGTAACCGACTTCATGGACTGTAATTAATTCCCCTTCCTTTTGGCGTGAAGTCTTAGATTCACGTCTCATTCACAGTCACTAACCAGAGTACAATATCTGTTGGATTCTTTTTAAACGCCCCAACACTACTGAAAAGCTATAAAATAAATAATGCATCCGTCTGAGGTCTTCATATAAATTGTGCCGTATTTTTTACATCTACATCTACATCTACATCCGTACTCCGCAAGCCACCTGACGGTGTGTGGCGGAGGGTACCCTGAGTACCTCTAACGGTTCTCCCTTCTATTCCAGTCTCGTATTGTACGTGGAAAGAAGGATTGTCGGTATGCTTCTGTGTGGGCTCTAATCTCTCTGATTTTATCCTCATGGTCTCTTCGCGAGATATACGTAGGAGGGAGCAATATACTGCTTGACTCTTCGGTGAAGGTATGTTCTCGAAACTTCAACAAAAGCCCGTACCGAGCTACTGAGCGTCTCTCCTGCAGAGTCTTCCACTGGAGTTTATCTATCATCTCCGTAACGCTTTCGCAATTACTAAATGATCCTGTAACGAAGCGCGCTGCTCTCCGTTGGATCTTCTCTATCTCTTCTATCAACCCTACCTGGTGCGGATCCCACACTGCTGAGCAGTATTCAAGCATTGGGCGAACAAGCGTACTGTAACCTACTTCCTTTGTTGTCGGATTGCATTTCCTTAGGATTCTTCCAATGAATCTCAGTCTGGCATCTGCTTTACCGACGATCAACTTTATATGATCATTCCATTTTAAATCACTCCTAATGCGTACTCCCAGGTAATTTATGGAATTAACTGCTTCCAGTTGCTGACCTGCTATTTTGTAGCTAAATGATAAGGGACCTATCTTTCTATGTATTCGCATCACATTACACTTCGCTACATTGAGATTCAATTGCCATTCCGTGCACCATGCGTCAATTCGCTGCAGATCCTCCTGCATTTCTGTACAATTTTCCATTGTTGCAACCTCTCGATACACCACAGCATCATCTGCAAAAAGCCTCAGTGAACTTCCGATGTCATCCACCAGGTCATTTATGTATATTGTGGTATGCCTGTAACTTCACTTATTACATACATTATTTGATCAAAAGTATCTGGACACCCCAATGCAATGCAGAACTGACCAAGAGACGTGTGGATAGACCGGGCTACTAGTATAAAATGAGGCGAGCAGAAGTAACAGCACAATGGGTCGGTCAGGACAGCTCAAGGACTGGGTAATCATGGGATATCACCTGACTCACAAACCATCTGCGGCGTTACAGCGTTTCGGAAGCTGCCCAAGTCGATTGTTGGTGATGCGGCTATGGAGAGGAAACGCGAAGGAACAATCACGGCTAAAATAAGATCAGGCAGACCTCATGTACTGACGGAAAGAGACCGTGGAGCATTGAGGAGCGTGGTTCTGAAAAAATCGTATGAAATCAGCGGAAGGAATCACTCGTGAGCTTCAAAGTGCTACCAGTCCGCCACCTAGAACAGTGATTGTGCATAGGAAACTGAAAAGAATAGGGTACAGTGGTCTAGCAGCTCCACATCAGGCACATGTTACTGTAGGTAGTGCGAAGAGACGCTTCAGGTGCTGTAAAGGGCGACACTGCTGAACTTTGGATGACCGGAAACGAGTGTTACGGAGTGATGAATCTCGCTAAACCATGGAAGGAAGGGTTTAGGTGTTGCGAATACCTGGAGATTGTTACCTGCCATCATGTGTAGTGCCAACAGTGAAGTACACAGGAGGTGATGTTACGTTCTGGAGATTTCTTACGTGGTTAAGGCCCCCTTGTAGCGCTAAGAAGGCGCTAACTACGGAAGTTTATGGACATATTTTACAGCACTGTGTACTGCTTAGAGTAGAGGAATAGTTTGGAGACGATTATACACTCCTGGAAATGGAAAAAAGAACACATTGACACCGGTGTGTCAGACCCACCATACTTGCTCCGGACACTGCGAGAGGGCTGTACAAGCAATGATCACACGCACGGCACAGCGGACACACCAGGAACCGCGGTGTTGGCCATCGAATGGCGCTAGCTGCGCAGCATTTGTGCACCGCCGCCGTCAGTGTCAGCCAGTTTGCCGTGGCATACGGAGCTCCATCGCAGTCTTTAACACTGGTAGCATGCCGCGGCAGCGTGGACGTGAACCGTATGTGCAGTTGACGGACTTTGAGCGAGGGCGTATAGTGGGCATGCGGGAGGCCGGGTGGACGTACCGCCGAATTGCTCAACACGTGGGGCGTGAGGTCTCCACAGTACATCGATGTTGTCGCCAGTGGTCGGCGGAAGGTGCACGTGCCCGTCGACCTGGGACCGGACCGCAGCGACGCACGGATGCACGCCAAGACCGTAGGATCCTACGCAGTGGCGTAGGGGACCGCACAGCCACTTCCCAGCAAATTAGGGACACTGTTGCTCCTGGGGTATCGGCGAGGACCATTCGCACACCGTTAGGCCGTCTTCCGCTCACGCCCCAACATCGTGCAGCCCGCCTCAAGTGGTGTCGCGACAGGCGTGAATGGAGGGACGAATGGAGACGTGTCGTCTTCAGCGATGAGAGTCGCTTCAGCCTTGGTGCCAATGATGGTCGTATGCGTGTTTGGCGCCGTGCAGGTGAGCGCCACAATCAGGACTGCATACGACCGAGGCACACAGGGCCAACACCCGGCATCATGGTGTGGGGAGCGATCTCCTACACTGGCCGTACACCTCTGGTGATCGTCGAGGGGACACTGAATAGTGCACGGTACATCCAAACCGTCATCGAACCCATCGTTCTACCATTCCTAGACCGGCAAGGGAACTTGCTGTTCCAACAGGACAATGCACGTCCGCATGTATCCCGTGCCACCCAACGTGCTCTAGAAGGTGTAAGTCAACTACCCTGGCCAGCAAGATCTCCGGATCTGTCCCCCATTGAGCATGTTTGGGACTGGATGAAGCGTCGTCTCACGCGGTCTGCACGTCCAGCACGAACGCTGGTCCAACTGAGGCGCCAGGTGGAAATGGCATGGCAAGCCGTTCCACAGGACTAAATCCAGCATCTCTACGATCGTCTCCATGGGAGAATAGCAGCCTGCATTGCTGCGAAAGGTGGATATACACTGTACTAGTGCCGACATTGCGCATGCTCTGTTGCCTGTGTCTATGTGCCTGTGGTTCTGTCAGTGTGATCATGTGATGTATCTGACCCCAGGAGTGTGTCAATAAAGTTTCCCCTTCCTGGGACAATGAATTCACGGTGTTCTTATTTCAATTTCCAGGAGTGTAGTTTTTATCACAATGACAATTGCTTCCAGACATAAAGGAGCGTCTGTGAGCTAATGGTATGTGTACAGCAAAATTTCTGAAGCAGACTCGAACACCCGTGGGATGACTTAGAACATAATAATCGCTCAAGACGCCAGAGTCCAACATCACTACCTTCTACGTACGCTGTAGCAATGGTGGTCGATATTACTGGCGTTTTCAATTACCTGTTGTGGTTCTCTTTCCTTGGTCACCTTGGGGGGATTGAAGTGTCCAGAGCTGCTGTATAACTACATGGGAGACTGTCGCCTCGGGAGATATCTGTCTGTAATATGCTCAATAAAAGAAATAAAAATGGTTCAAATGGCTCTGAGCACTATGGGACTTAACTTCTGAGGTCATCAGTCCCCTAGAACTTAGAACTACTTGAACCTAAGGACAACACTGCCCGAGGCAGGATTCGAACCTGCGACCGGAGCTGAAGCGCGGCTCCAGACTGTAGCACCTGGACCCGATCAGCCACCCTGGCCGGCAAGGGAAATGAAAAAGGCAATAACAAAAGGCTGCCCGCTAGGGTCAGCATGTGGTCCAGAGTTTTGGGATATCACATGAGAGCCCATACTGCAGAAGTTAACACTGAAGAGCCAAAGAAACTGGTACACCTGCCTAATATAGTGTAGGGCCCCCGCAGGCACGCAGAAGTGTCGCAACACGACGTGGCATGGACCCAAGTAGTGTCTGAAGTAATGCTGGAAGGAACTGACACCATGAGTCCTGCAGGGCTGCCCATAAATCTGTGAGAGTAAGACGGATGGAGATTTCTTTTGAACAGCATCTCGTGTATGATCAATAATGTTCCTGTCTGGGGAGTCTGGTGGCCAGCGGAAGTGTTTAAACTCAGAAGAGTGTTCCTGGAGCCACTCTGTAGCGATTCTGGACGTATCGCATTGTCCTGATGGAACTGCCAAGTCCGTCGGAATGCACAATGGACGTGAATGGATGCTTGTGATCAGAAAGGATGCTTACCTACATGTCACCAGTCAGAGACGTATGTAGACGTATCAGGGGTCCCACATCACTCCAATTGCAAATGCTCCACACCATTACTGAGTCTCCACCAGCTTGAACAGTCCCCTGCTGACATGCAGGGTTCATGGATTCATGAGGTTGTCTCCATATTAGTACACGTCTATCCGCTCGATACAGTTTGAAACGAGACTCGTCCGGCCGGGCAACATATGTCCAGTCATCAACAGTCCAATGTCAGTGTTGCCGTGCCCAGGCAAGGCGTAAAGCTTTGTGTCGTGCAGTCATCAAGGGTACACGAGTGGGCCTTCGGCTCCGAAATCCGATATCGATGGTGTTTCGTTGAATGGTTCGCACGCTGACATATGTTGAGGGCCCAGCATTGAAATCTGATCAATTTGCGGAAGGGCTGCACTTCTGTCACATTGAACGATCCTCTTCAGTCGGTCTGCAGGATCTTTATCCGGCCGCAGCGATGTCGGAGATTTGATGTTTTACTGGATGCCTGATATTGACGTGACACTCGTGAAATGATCGTACGAGAAAATCCCCACTTCACCACTACCTCGGAGATGCTGTGTCCTATCGCGCATGCGCCGACTATAACACCACGTTGAAATTCACTTAAATCTTGATAACGTGCCATTGTAGCAGCAGTAACCGATTTAGCAACTGCTGCAGGCACTGGTTGTCTTATGTAGGCGTTTTCTGTCGCAGCGCTGTCTTCTGCCAGTTTACGTATTTCTGTTTTTGAATACGCGTGCGTATAACAGTTTCTTTGGCGCTTCTGCGTATAGCAGCAGTAATATGAGTGGACTGGTAGCATTTCCAGATGATGTGTTGTTCGTTGTAAGCGGTGAGTGCAGAAGGATGATAGGAGAGAAATATAATGCAGCGCACCGTGAACTCGAAGGATGGTCTAGAAGTCTCAAATTGTCACTAGCACGTCACAAAGCCGCCTACTGCCTGCTGGGAGGGGACCTTGCAAGAAATCCCAAGATAAAATTAAACGATGCAGTGACAATATATCTAGGGTAATTTCCTGGAAAAACGTCGTAATTTTTAACATCATTTAGAGGAGGCAGACAAACGTTATGTACAAAATGATAATCATCGCAAACAGGCTGTTTGACTTCCCTTGAAAACAGAGCATGTACCCAATCGACAGTGTGTCCCTGGAGGAATGGTCAATATTCAGGGATATGACAGACACGGTCATGTGAAGCAAAGAACTTCATATCGACGTACGTTCTATCCAGAATGGTTACGGAGATAAAATAAATTTAATGTACATTTATGTTTGGCTAGTGGCGCGCGCGTATGGGTCTTACCCATCCATCCACTTTGACGTTTTATTCCAGCCCAACATATCTCGTTACTTTGAACATCTTTGCTCGGGATGTATTTCTGCCATTATACTATCCCTTGAAGGCGCAGTTGTCCGTGGTGTCTTGCGAGTGAAATATTGCGAGGGACTGAGAGTGTGTCAGAAAGAAGCATCGGTTAACTGTATTTTTGCACGCGGTGGCTAAATTACACACATCTAGAATAAGGAAGAGTATATAGTGTGTGTTTACGGACTCTGTGATTGTAGTGTTCCCGCTGCAGACGAAGAATATCGCCGTTGCTTCCCGACACGTCGAATTCTTAATCATAGAGTGTCTACCAGAGTTTCCAGCACATTGCGAGAAACAGGGATTCTTCCAAGTACCCATTTTTTTTTCCTTTGCAGGAACAGCAATGCATTGTTGCAGTGGTGCAGCGTAGTCCTAGCAACAGCACACGGCGCGTTTTTACCGAGCGAGGTGGCGCAGTGGTTAGCACACTGTACTCGCGTACGGGAGGACGAGTGTTCAAACCCGGCCATCCAGATTTAGATTTTTCGTGATAGCTCTAAATGCTTCAGGAAATGCCGGAGTGTTACTTTCAAAGGGTATGGTCGATTTCCTTCCACATCCTTGACACAATCCAAACTTGTGTTCCGTGGCTAATGACTTCGATGTCGACGGGACGTTAAACCCAGTCTTCCTTCTTTCTACCGCAACTTCCAGCACGTATCAGTGTTCCACCAACACGTGCAAGGAGAACATTACATTCAGAAAACTTATACCCGTCTCGTATACAATTTCTCCACCATCTTCACATTGGCGACAATGCCACACCGTCAATTAATACTTTTCAGGGATGAAGCCGGGATAGCCGAGGGGTTCTAGGCGCTACAGTCTGGAACCGCGCGACCGCTCCGGTCGCAGGTTCGAATCCTGCCTCGGGCATGGATGTGTGTGATGTCCTTAGGTTAGTTAGGTTTAAGCGGTTCTAAGTTCTAGGGGACTGATGACCTCAGATGTTAAGTCCCATAGTGCTCAGAGCCATTTGAAACTTTTTTTGTAGCAACATGTAACAAAATAACAAAAACAAAATTTCATCAAATTGCTTTCGTCTTTGTGCTAGGACGAACAAGTATAGCCATGCCCTCGCACAATCGGACAATTCATCCCTAGTCCTACATCCTCAACTGAAAGCCTTGCATGTCATTCGATTCCAGTCCTCACGCATCTCAGGGTGTCAGCGATAATGTATGAGTAAGACTTCCTGGGCAAAGATTCCATTTCCGTGGTGGTATGCGGTTTTACTTTCTCATTCATCAACAACTAGACGAATTTGCAAGGAGTTTGCCGGCCGCTGTGGCCGAGCGGTTCTAGGCGCTTCAGTCCGAAACCGCACTGCTGCTACGGTCGCAGGTTCGAATCCTGCCTAGGGCATGGCTGTGTGTGATTTGCTTAGGTTAGTTAAGTTTAAGTAGTTCTAAGTCTAGGGGACTGATGACCTCAGATGTTAAGTCCCATAGTACTTTGAAACATTTTTGAGCAAGGAGTTTGACCCATACCTGCGCTCGGCCCTACATATTCGGGTTTCGTGTAATATGTCTAATTCTTTTTAATTTCGCCCAGCATTTGATCTAAAAAGAACACACAGATCCGGTGGAATCAGTGCTTGCTCTTCCATAGTAATAACTGAAAGAACTGAAGGAGGCTGTTCTGGCTTCTGACACTGGACTCTGAGTCGGAATGAGTGGTATTTAAATCCCCGTCCGGCAATGAAAAATCACCCAATGGCGCGCTCTCAATGTACCTTATTTGCCTTGAAATGAGCTAAGCCAAATTACGTTACCATCGCGTGCTGCAAAATGTCACTGAGCCGCGAAGTGACAATGTACAGGTAATTGAGGATTTTATCCCCTTGTATTCGCCGAGAGGTATATTGCATCCTGTTTCCAAAGGAGAAAGATAATTCTCATTTACTGTTCCATCTCAGTTGCATATTATTAGTTAGATTACATGTTTCGATCACTCTGAATAACCTTCAGATCTACATAGTTGCGCCAGCAACCCGTCTTGTCGACTCAGAACCGCATAATTATCTGAGTGATACTGTGATATATGGTTCTCAGTGGACAAGACGGGTTGCTGACGCAACTACTTAGATCTGAAACTGATACAGAGTGATCGAAACATGTAATTTAATTAAAAATATGTACCTGAGACAGGGCAATAAATAAGAATTATCGTAACTATGTATACATTTGCTGAATCTCTCAGCACAATTACGTCGGCTGCAGTGAAAAAATTATAGTATTTGTACGAATGCCTCAAAACGGCAAAAACAGAATTGTTGAGCACGTAATTTCTTAACTACTTCACAGAATGTGCAATGGAGTTCGTACAGAACAGAAAAAAATACCACATTCAAACTGATTTATAACTGACATTGTGTGTTGTTTTCGCAGCCGTACTGTAGAAAACTGAAGTGAAGCTTGGTCTGACAGGGATAATGAAACATGTTTTTGCTTTATCTCGGCGGCAACCGTGCACATAGCAAGGGCTCTACCGTTACCTTTGTTGTTATTTACAGACAAAAAGGTATCGGGAAGTTAGTTTGCGGTATAATTGTTTGAAATTTTCCTCTATACCTCGTTTAACAAACAGCACACCTCGGTTGCCTCTTTTCCATGTAAGGAACGAATGCAAGCAGAGGAGCGACAGGCAGTTGCCTCTCTCCCACAAATGCCTAACACTCTTAACTTGCCCAGATACGTGTGAAGTTTCTGAGACTCGCTTGCCAGTGCCTTCATCGGCTGTCCTTGTTTCTGTCGTAAAGGTTTAATGTCGTAGCTACAACAAGGCCGTCAGATGCAACAGCTCACGTTTAGTGAAACATCTCGAAAGGAATGGACCGTGGCCTTGCTTTAGCAACAGTCTTTAACATCAGTGTCCACTGTTTAAGGACGACAAGGGATACCGCTAGTATCCTTACTAGTATGAAACCTGGTGTTACCACAGTAGATGCATTCCTGGAGTTGTGAGATGTCAGAGACCGTATATAATTTCCGCGTGAATCCTCAGTATTGATTTCAAGTTAGAACAGTAAGATATTGTAGCATCTCATGGCTGCATTTGCATAACGTAATTCGATACCGGCCTAGGGATAGCTTCACAGCTTCGCTGAGCTGAGTTCGAATCTCGCCTCGGTTGTGGCTACCGAGTGACGTTGGTACATTGCTGAAGACACTCACGCCCAGTAGCATCTGTGTTCAAATTCCCAACTGGAGCTAAAAATTTAGTTTTCTTGTTTGGTTTTCTACAGTCTTCTTAAATCGATTAAGACGAGTGCCGGGATGGTTCCTTTGGAATGGACACGGACCTCTTCAGGTATGATATATGCTAATGACCTCAGTGTCGGCGGGACGTTAAACAAAATTTCTTATTTTCGACAGGGTTGTGATTCACATTACGATCTTTCTCCGTACGCATCCATATTGCCCCTGAATGTTTGATACTGTCATCTACCTGCTTTCAAGTACTCCTTTTTCATGGTCTATTTTTCTTTCTTAGAAACGACAGATCACTTTCTTGGTCCATCTACCGTCCATTCGTCTGGTAGCTCGCCCGACCCACCACATTTTCGTTACAGCCACAACTACGTTTTCCACTCAAGTCTGTTCCCAGACCCTTTTATTGAGTTTTGTATCTCTCTTAGCAATTTCCAACACATATCTCTCGGTTGTCCTCTGCGGTACTCACAATTTTTGAATGGCTTCTGTCTAACCGCCATTCAACGAAACTGGCAGTACGGGCGAACTTTAAATTTTCCATAAGACACGTCAGAAGCTTATTTTTCAAACTGTTGTTGTTGTTGTTGTTGATGATGTGGTCTTCAGTGCAGAGAATGGTTTGATGCAGCTCTCCAAAATTGTTTGTGGTACTCGATATCGCTGTTTCGATATCGATGTATCGGGGGAAAAGTATAGCCGATATACAGGGTGTTACAAAAAGGTACGGCCAAACTTTCAGGAAACATTCCTCACACACAAAGAAAGAAAATATGTTATGTGGACATGTGTCCGGAAACGCTTACTTTCCATGTTAGAGCTCATTTTATTACTTCTCTTCAAATCACATTAATCATGGAATGCAAACACACAGCAACAGAACGTTCCAACGTGACTTCAAACACTTTGTTACAGGAAATGTTGAAAAGAGGATACATGCATCCACCCTCCGTCGCATGGAATCCCTGGTGCGCTGATGCAGCCCTGGAGAATGGCGTATTGTATCACAGCCGTCCACAATACGAGCACGAAGAGTCTCTACTTTTGGTACCGGGGTTGCGTAGACAAGAGCTTTCAAATGCCCCCATAAATGAATGTCAAGAGGGTTGAGGTCAGGAGAGCGTGGAGGCCATGGAATTGGTCCGCCTCTACCAATCCATCGGTCACTGAAACTGTTGTTGAGAAGCGTACGAACACTTCGACTGAAATGTGCAGGAGCTCCATCGTGCATGAACCATATGTTGTGTCGTACTTGTAAAGGCACATGTTCTAGCAGCACAAGTAGAG
This sequence comes from Schistocerca gregaria, assembly GCF_023897955.1. Taxonomy (NCBI): domain Eukaryota; kingdom Metazoa; phylum Arthropoda; class Insecta; order Orthoptera; family Acrididae; genus Schistocerca; species Schistocerca gregaria. The sequence continues at coordinate 199,002,081 of NC_064931.1, read as the reverse complement.
TATCCCGTATGAAATCATGATAACGTGCTCCAGTGAGCGTAGGTGGAAGAACATGGGGCCCAATCAAGACATCACCAACAATGCCTGCCCAAACGTTCACAGAAAATCTGTGTTGATGACGTGATTACACATTGCGTGCGGATTCTCGTCAGCCCACACACGTTGATTGTGAAAATTTACAATTTCATCACGTTGGAATGAAGCCTCATCCGTAAATAGAACATTTGCACTGAAATGAGGATTGACACATTGTTGGATGAACCATTCGCAGAAGTGTACCCGTGGAGGCCAATCAGCTGCTGATAGTGCCTGCACACGCTGTACATGGTACGGAAACAACTGGTTTTCCCGTAGCACTCTCCATACAGTGACGTGGTCAACGTTACCTTGTACAGCAGCAACTTCTCTGACGCGGACATTAGGGTTATCGTCAACTTCACGAAGAACTACCTCGTCCATTGCAGGTGTTTTCGTCATTCTAGGTCTTCCCCAGTCGCGAGTCATAGGCTGGAATGTTCCGTGCTCCCTAAGACGCCGATCAGTTGCTTCGAACGTCTTCCTGTCGAGACACCTTCGTTCTGGAAATATGTCTCGATACAAACGTACCGCGCCAAGGCTATTGCCCCGTGCTAATCCATACATGAAATGGGCATCTGCCAACTTCGCATTTGTAAACATTGCACTGACTGCAAAACCACGTTCGTGATGAACACTAACCTGTTGATGCTACGTACTGATGTGTTTGATGCTAGTACTGTAGAGCAATGAATCGCATGTCAACACAAGCATCGAAGTCAACATTACCTTCCTTCAATTGGGCCAACTGGCGGTGAATCGAGGAAGTACAGTACATACTGACGAAACTAAAATGAGCTCTAACATGGAAATTAAGCGTTTTCGTACACATGTCCACATAACATCTTTATTTGTGTGTGAGGAATGTTTCCTGAAAGAAATGGTTACCTTTTTGTAACACCCTGTATATCGACCTTTTTTGGAAGAATATCGATGTGTCGAAATTATATCAAGGACCTAGTTGGTACCAGAGGTACCGCGGACGTCCGTCTGCAGCAGGGACATTGCTATGCGTAACCCATGACTTCGCTGCCCGCGAGATCACGCTCCCTGGAGCGGCAGCGCCACAAGGAAGGGAGACCAGCGCATAAGTAACCGTTCGCGAGCAGAAGGTGTCAGTTGCAAGTTGGAAGTCAGTCCGAGTCTTCCTAGGGAGTTCCTGTAGAACTTTCGGCATGACCATAAGCCTTCAAATCGCCGAGTGAGGTGGCAACAGTGGCTGACATACAGTGCTTAGTCTTCAGTAGGAACAGAACAGTGGAAGGAAGGAATATTGGGTTTAACGTCCCGTCGACGTCGAGGTCATTAGAGACGCAGCATAAGCTCGGATTGCGTCAAGGATGCGGAAGGAAATCGGCCGTGCGGTTTCAAAGGAACCATTCCGGCATTTGCTGGGAGCGATTTTAAGGGAATAACGAAAAACTTAAATCTGGATGGCCAGACGCGGGTTTGAACGGTCGTCCTCCCGAATGCTAACCACTGCACCACCTCGCTCGGTGAAACAGAACAGTGAATACAATTATCGTGTATGGACAGTGGCCGCTTGCGCAGTGATTTAAACTGAGTACTGTTAGAAATTGCTCTTCGAATAGTACATTGAGAGCGGTTCTTGGCGCTTCAGTCCGGAACCGTGCTGCTACTACGTTCGCAGGTTTGCATCCTGCCTCGGGCATGGACGTTTGTGATTTCCTTAGGCTAGTTCGGTTTAAGTAGTTCTAAGTCTATGGAACTGATGACCTCAGATGTTAAGTACCACAGTGCTTGGAGCCATTTTTTGGTACATTCAGACAGAAGATTAGTATTTTACAACTTTAGTTCAGAGAACATTATTTAGTTTGTGTTCATGGAACTGCAAGACAGATGGGCTAAACCTGTATTCTACATTTGCTGTAACGAGGGTGTGCTGTCATCGTGTGTATGCTGCCGCAGAACCCGCGCATCCGTCCTACGGGATACCTTTATTTGTCTTTCCCAGCGGTAGCGAGATTTTCACCGAAGTGGACGCCCATAGTCCGCTACAACTTGTGGCTGCTCTGTCGTCAGATCTGCCACACATCGCGCGCTTTACAGAGAGGGCAAGCCTCCGACCTGCACGGCCTGTGATGGGGCATCGTCGTCCAACACATTCTAGCCTACAGCGCCGGACCATAACAACTTGCTCTTTGCCACAGTCGCGAATGTTGGAGTATTTCCCCGTTTGCGGGCCTTGTATTCGCCCGAGTGACTTACTGTTCGTCTCTGCTCGACTTGTATACTTCCCATACCGCGTCGCGAGCCCGCGTTGTCACCACGCGGCATTCAGTCTCGGGCGGGCAGTGTTCGAAAGGTTAGCTCCTTAGTGTGTATTCTTCAGTATGCTAATATAGGTGTTAGCCCACCCTTAGTCTTGGTGACAGCTTCCACTCTCGCAGGCATACGTTCAATCAGGTGCTGGAAGGTTTCTTGGGGAATGGCAGCCCATTCTTCACGGAGTGCTGCTCTGTGGAGAGGTATCAATGTCGGTCGCGAGGCCTGTCACGAAGTCGGCGTTCCTAAAGATCCCAATGGTGTTCTACAGGATTCAGGTCAGGACTCTGTGCAGGCCAGTCCTTTACAGGGATGTTATTTCCGTGTAACTACTCCGTCACAGGCCGTGCATTATGAACAGGTTCTCGATGGTGTTGAAAGATGCAATCGCCATCCCCAAATTGCTCTTCACAAGTGGGAAATAAGAAGGTGCGTAAAACATCAATGTAGGCCTGTGCTGTGATAGCGTCACGCAAAACAGGCAGTCTACTTTTTATATCCTCTCTACTTCGACCAACATCAGTTAGTTTGCTCCCCAAATAGCAAAACTCCTTTACTACTTTAAGTGTCTCATTTCCTAATCTAATTCCCTCAGCATCGCCCGACTTAATTCGATTACGTTCCATTATCCTCGTTTTGCTTTTGTTGTTGTCCATCTTATATCCTCCTCCTAGACACTGTCCATTCCGTTCAACTGCTCTTCCAAGTCCTTTGCTGTCTCTGACAGAATTACAATGTCATCGGAGAACCTTGACGTTTTTATTTCTTCTCCGAGGATTTTAATACCTACTCCGAACTTTTCTTTTGTTTCCTTTACTGCTTGCTCAATATACAGATTGAATAACATCGGGGAGAGGCTACAACCCTGTCTCACTCCCTTCCCAACCACTGCTTCCATTTCTCGACCCCCGACTCTTATAAACGTATGTGTCGTATTTACATGAGGCAGTCATACTGACACGAGACAGATGGAAAAAGTAAGTAAACTGTTCATTATTTCAAAAATAATCGCCATAGCTGCTAATACATGTATCCCACTGTCAGACAAGATGGCCAATGTCTCCACAAAAAAAATTACAGTGGCTCACGGTAGCATGAATGTACACAGACATGCACCTCTTCGTCTTAAGCAAATCGACCGCCAAGAATTTCTTTCTTCCTGGCTCCACATGTTGCCGAGTTTATTTTTAGTACGCTGAAGAAGTTTCGCTGGGAAGCGTTGACATACCCTCCATACAATTCCTATCGCTCCCCTTGCGATTTCCATGTTTTTGGAGGCCTAAAGAAAGGGTTCCATAGGCAGTGACAAACATTTCTCCCTGGAGGCACTGTGACCGTCTCGTCTTGACAGTAGAATAAATGCTTCAACAATTAGAGCGATTACTTTTTAAATAATAAACAGTTTACGTACTTTATTCCGTCTCTCTCTCGTTTTCATTTGACTGCTCCATATAGATTGAGGGATGTGTTGTTAAAGATCGTAATCAGCACCGTAAACATACATCGTGGTTCAGTGTGATTGTAGAGGCTCTACTACGAATATGATTGACTGTTAACGAGGAGAAAGGGTGTTAAATGCAGATAGCAAGCGGCTATTGTGAGCGACGATTACCTTATCACTCATGTGATAACCCGATTGAGAGCATTTACCAGTATGAAGGCTACAACAGCAGCGGGTAAAACTTTCCTTTATGTCTCTTTGTTAACATGTGCAGTTATTTTTATCATAATCATTATTTGGATTACATCCCAACTGTAGAGTGCTAACTGAATTTGAGCTTGAATGCGACAACAAGACTACTGTTGCCAGTCACAGAACACTTGTTGTTTCATTCGATATCAGTAACAGCCAACGTGAAGCCTACCCTAAAATGAATTCAGTCTACAAAACTCAAATACTTTAGTATGCAAGATGTTGCGGATTTTAATACCACAGTTTCGCATGCGAGAGGAGCGGGGTATAATTCTCCCTAGACCCCGATGACAAGTTTTCTGTGGTTTTTCTAAATCCTCCAAAGTCCCTGGATGGTTCTTGCAAACACACCAGGGCAGTGCCTTGCACCCTCGAGCAGTTCAGTTAGAGCCGGGCCGTTGATCTTTTCGGTATGTAAGCAGTATGTTAAACGGTCCTCCCCCTTTTCATCCGACTTGAAGACAGCGTAAGTAGAGGTGACCGACACGTTTTCACTATCTTCGAGTCTTAGAAACACAAAAAAAGTTTTATGGCTTTCGAATACGGAATCTTGAGAAACACATTTCTTCCCAACAGCGTACCAATTCCAGAATCAATAGAAATGGCTATTTTTCGAAACCTCTAACAAAATGGTTCAAATGGCTCTGAGCACTATGGGACTTAACTTCTGAGGTCATCAGTCCCCTAGAACTTAGAACTACTTAAACCTAACTAACCTAACGACATCACACACATCCATGCCCGAGGCAGGATTCGAACCTGCGACCGTAGAGGTCGCGCGGTTCCAGACTGAAGCGCGTAGAACATTTCGAGATGAAACCTAAACCATTTCTTGTGTAAGTATTTCCATTTTCAGATTGCCCATACACAGCTAACAAACGCCAAATACGTATGACTGAAGATCTTTTCGAGTCGCTATAAACTCGATGTCGTAGTGGGGAGTTTTCCCAAGCGATACTATCTCCACTCTAGTCCCAGTGCGGCACTATCCCCAACTAGCATCCTACAGTTTCTTCGAAAGGGGGGCAATGATATAGTTTCAGGAAGAGCGTCAAAAAGAGACAATAAAAATCCACAAATCACGTGAAACGATACATGTCGGTTTCCTCGGCATCAAAACGCTTTAATCTTACTTTAACAAGCCTAGTATCATCTTAGCAGTCCTGAGGGACGCAGGACGCGGTGATTAATTTCGACAGTGTATTAGTTTCTCAAGACCGAAATTTGGGATCCCTAAGCATTGGCGGTGCCATGTTCCTCCTGTGGAAATACTAAACGAACGCCATGTTCCATTCGCGGGGGTGCAGTTACAGCAGCAGTTTACCTAAACTGTATCTTACAAAGGGAATTCGACATAGGGCGCTGGCACTGTCGAAAATTAACATGGCGAAAGAAGGACGAAAATAAATGGACGCTTATTTTGTAATAAGTGCCCACACTCAGTAATTTTCGAGAAACCTTTTGACGCTACTCCATCAGTTAGCGTGCGCAGCATTAAAACAAGAAAGTCGGTAGCGTAGCCGCTACGAGGACAGTTTCGAAATTTTGTGGCCCGTATTCAAAGCCAAACTTTTTTTTCCGGCGGATGTTTGTGACTTCGAGAAATATAGTGCATCGGTTGAGAAATCTTATTAAAATACAGTTTATCATCACAAGTCTTTTACAACCTTATTCGAAAGACGTATGAATTCTAGTATCTCAATCTTTTTTCTTATACTACTTTAAGAGAACTACATTCCACAGGGTGATACGTACGATAAAGACATTCAGCACATAGAAATTCAGAACCCCACGAGCAACGTGGGCAGACATATGTGCCACAGTGACGTAGTTTAGTGTTGAAAATAATTAGGGAAAGCAACCTCGTTAACGTTGCTTAATACTTCTGGCGATAATTTCGCGGGAAACCAAGCACATCAAAGCATTTTCTCGACCACTGGAGCCCGCAATTGATTATTGATCCAGGCGTGTATTTTATTAATTGCGTCGCTTATACTTGTCATTTCTGCTTGCTGTGCGATGAGAACGGGGCACTTCGGTAATGGGCGAATGTAATTTTTCACATGGTAGTAATAGTGTGCATCGCAGGGTTGACAGAACTGCGCATTCTTCGGCGGAATTACTTTTAATGAGCAGGTAGGTAATCTGATATCATCGACAACCAGGCCATCGTATAAGCAGGGATGACTTTGCCCATCCCACGATTCAGTAGAGTATAGAAACGGCTCCATTTTTACCTAAGATCGCAAACTTTGTTTCATTTGGCCGACAGCTACTTCTATATTTTTCTCATGTTAAAATAATAACATTCTCTTACCAGAGATATAATACAGCCTCTTTTATCCATATTTATAATGAAATCAGTGTTGAATTTGGGAAATATACTGATAGTTTGAAATTGAAAGAATCTAGCTGTTCGTCAGACGTAAGCTTTACGTAGATACTGATGTATTTGGTGACATGACGGCCCTCCGTTGTGGCCGAGCGGTTCTAGGCGCTACAGTCTGGAACCGCGCGACCGCTATGGTCGCAGGTTCGAATCCTGCCTCGGGCATGGATGTGGGTGATGTCCTTAGGTTAGTTAGGTTCAAGTAGTTCTAAGTTCTAGAGGACTGATGACTTGAGACGTTTAGTCCCATAGTGCTCAGGGCCATTTGAACCATTTTTTTGACACGACGATGCCGAACTCTTGTGTTTCCCCGTGAATGAATCGCACCATGTGTTGGTGTATCTGAAAATGTGTGTGTGTGAATTGCTGAAGGATCAAACTGCTGAGGTCATCGGTCCGCAGACGTACACACATCTAAAACTAACTTACACTAAGGACAACACACACACACACACACACACACACACACACACACACACACACACACGCCCGATGGATGACTCAACCCTCCGGCGGGAGGGGCCGCGCAATTCGTGGCGTGGCGCCTCTAACCGCGCGGCCGAGAATTCAAAAACTTCTTGACATTAATAACGCTGCTGCATCTAGGGTTACCAGGTCGAAAAGTAGAAAAACGGGACTCGACGTTATGTTTGGCGGAACACCTTTCCCCAAAAGCCGCACTGTCTGTTTGAAATAGAATCACTCGAGTACTTCCATTCGTTTATAAATAATCAATTGCTGTCAGTGGAGACTGACATGTTTCATTTCTTGTTATTTTTGTACTTCATTACCTCTTTTTGACTCTTCCCGAAACTACATCGTTGCTGAGCCTTTCGGTGAATTTGTAGGGTGCTTGTTGGGAATTGCATCGCACTTGGACTAGGGTGACGATAGTATCAGGTGGAGGAGACTTCCCACTACGACCTTTAGATACCAAAGTGTTTAACACGACCCGAAAAGATCTTTAGTTACTCGTATTTGACGGTTGTTAGCTGTGCAAGATCGACTTGAAAACTGACATATTTGCGGAACTAATTATTTAGGTTTCAGCTCGAAATGTGTAATTTATTTCATGAACCTCATTTTATATAAAGTTGTTGCCTTACCAGTGCTTAACTTTTTCATGTTATTTCATCGTGATGTAAAAAATGAGTTGCCCTCCTTTTACCATATTTATGTGAAATTCAATTTTTTACTTAACCAAGAGCTGATGAGCAGTTGTATCAGAAAACAAGTTGATGTGTGCAGGATCTACCATAAAAGCTTTATTAAGCCTTTCCAGTAGTCTATATGATGAAATGAAATCATAGTTATCGTTGTCCACTGAGTCAGATCCGGTCACAAGAGCCGTAATATTTAAAGCAGCAGTCGGATTTAACAATTAAACGATAGCCTAGAGCAGTGGTAGTGTAGATGAGGGCGGTATGGATTAAGAAAAAAAGTTTCCATAAAATTTTGACATTAAGTATTAGGTAAGAAATAATTATTATTTGCTTATACCTTATTGTAACTATGCTTTATAAACCACTATTAGTGTGGAACCAGTGGGTGGTTAGAAAATTTTAATACTAACTGAGATACACAAGTGGGCGGTAGGTAAAAGAGGTTGACTACACCTGGTCTAGAGCGGTCGTTAGTGTGAAGGATCCCGGAAATAAACTACGAGCAAAATGCGCCAACTGCGAGATACTGCATAGAAATTCGGTCCCACGCTCACTTAGGTTAACCTTCTCTTTTAGTTTCCTTGGTTCCTGTCTGCCTTAGGCGGTCTGAAAACTGAGAAACTCATTCATCCGGCTCTTTTCGCTGTTATTGGTTAAGCGTCATCAGCAGTTATATTGCAATCGTTACGAGTTGACGATGTTTTCCCCTCTTTGCATTTTATAGAATGAATGACAATTTCGCTTGACACATTTTGTTTCTTATTTCGCATTGAATCGAACTTGCACTGCCGGCCAGAGTGGCTGAGCGGTTCTAGGCGCTACAGTCTGGAACCGCGCGACCGCTACGGTCGCAGGTTCGAATCCTGCCTCGGGAATGGATGTGTGTGATGTCCTTAGGTTAGTTAGGTTTAAGTAGTTCTAAGTTCTAGGGGACTGGTGACTTAAGAAGTTAAGTCCCATAGCGCTCAGAACCATTTTTTTAAATTTGCGCTGCAATGATTCACTTGTTTAATTATCTACACATCATTTGTGTTCTATAATTCGGCCATTATGACAAATTCGCTTAAACGGTTTGTTTTTGTGATTTGAAACTTTGTTATTCGCAGCGTATGAAATCTGTTTACCAAACGCGAACATCCACAAGCAGAATTATGTTGCCTTTTTATTTGAATTATTATGTGTTAGAGTGGTGCCAATAAGGATAGCCATTTTCAAATGTGTACTATTAAAATGTGAATGTTATTTACGTACAATGTTAATAACAAGTAGTTTAGGGTACAGCAATTAGTCGCAAATGGTTTCCATTGCATATGCAGATCTCGGTCATTATGTGGCCATCTTCAGTGCATTAAATGTAAATTAAAACATTAAAACCTCTAATAAGTGCACGTACTCCCAACTATACTATTCATGTTGAAGACGTCTGCAGCTACAAGTGGTTTGAATGTTTTAACATACATTTATTGCACCGAAGATGGTCACACAGTGGCCGAAATATGGATATGTAATAAGTATTATTCGCGACTGATCGCTGTATCATGTACCATTTGAAATTAATACAGTCGCTAGGACAACTGCTTGCCAACGGAATGAAAGCTGATAACGTTAATAGCGTCTGGTGATGTTACAAAAAACCAAATCGGTTCTCGCGAATAAGTCTTTTAGTTTGCAAATTAATTAAGGCTGAAAAACAAAAATAACTAAGACAGCTGCTGAAGAAGAGAACCGCCCAAATAATTTTCCCTGCTCTTTAGTTATGACATTCGAGTTGTAGCCGGCGCATCTGGATATTTTTCGTAACTACGCTTTAGACCCAGATCATAGTTACAGAAATATGAATAAAATTCATTGGGGTATACTAAGTATTTCTGCTCCCAGTCAATGCAGGGACATCTGGAGACCCTGCGTCTACGAAGGACAGTCTTCCCACAGTGCCAACCAGCTGAAGAAACACATCGCCTCAGCAAACTTATTTCTACCGTCTGGTGTCACGGAGACCTGGCAACATTGTAGAATACATTTGGCAACTTTGTGACCGGCAAGTTACTTCCTGGATGGTATCATTACAATCACGGTACAAACACCCGTCATTTTATTGTCATGTAGAAGAAATATTCAGAATTATTCTCAATTAAAGGATGACATAGAGGTAGCAAATATCTGTTTTTGAGTCCAGAAAGTTCATTTCAACAGAAACTGCAGCTTAATTCGCCATTTACGTTGCGAATTATCTGTCTTAGTCATCACTGGCACAGATGAGCGCAAGTACGTATTACCCTGCTAATTCGTGACAATTTGGTGTACCCTGTTTTAGTAAAAACGACTTTTTTCGTAACGTTACCATGATTAGTTGTAATTCATTTGTATTAGTACAGTGCATAGTAAATAGAGTTTTTTTTTTCGGGAATTTATTGAACTCAGCAGATAAATATTAGAGATAAATTAATCAGCAGCAGTATATTCTCCCATATTATATAAAACAGTCTGGCACTGTTCGGATGGTTTTTCAACTTCACGCATCTTCGTCTCCTTGCATGTTATGCTGCGTTAACAGACAGCAAAGCTGTGCAGTTGAGCATAACGTTAAGGTGAGAGGTCTTGCGAATTCTGTCACCGACTGCACAGCTCTTTAGAAGGACGACACGTGCTCCAGGATTGTTTTTAATATATCCTTTTTTCCCTCCTTTTCATTTATGTGCCACTATATGTTACGTTAACTATACGGCAATGCTGCTTTCTTATTCTACCGTGCTCTGCGTGATCTGGTGGAAGACGTCATGATCAGAGGTGTAGGAGAGATATTTTTTGCGTGCTCCAAACACGTAACAAAGCACTTTAGACATGATCAGTAGATGCGCATTTTTTAAATCTGAATTTTGTTTTCTAGTAGTGTTTGAAAGGCGAAAACAGATACGGTAACATGTCTTAAAAGTAACAACACAAAATCTAAAAGAATAACAGGTTCAAGTTAAATTGTATTCTCTAACAAAAAATCTTTCAAATGGCTCTAAGCACTATGGAACTTAACTTCTGAGGTCGTCAGTCGCCTAGAACTCAGAACTACTTAAAACAAACTAACCTAAGTACATCACACACATCCATGCCCGAAGCAGGATTCCAACCTGCGAGTCGTAGCGGTCGCGCGGTTCCGGACTGAAGCGTCTAGAACCGCTCGGTCACACCGGCCGGCGTGAACAAAAACAACGATGCGTAGACACCTGAAGCGATTTGACTCAAATGCAAAAAGAGGACATTTCTTTTCTAGAAAAAAATCAGTGCGGGATACGAGAATTAGTGTTATCAGTACGAACCTGCCACTAAAAGACACAGCGCAGAAATTCACATGAAGGGTCAACACTTTACGGGAAATTGAAGCCAAAGTGACGCACGAGTTGAACAACATTGCAAAGAGGGACTCAAATGACAGTTTCATATGGTAGTATGAACGTTCTGTGCATATTACTTAAGTGGGGCGGGGCGGGGGGGGGGGGGGGGGGGGACGATGTAGGGCAACTTAAATCGACATCTTAACATTTCTCTATTTTTTTTTTTATTTTATCAGCAGAGATCTGGGAAATCCGGAGACGCCTTTTGCTCGGTAGACAGGCGATGTCAAACCTTGACAAGGTTATAAGGTCCAGAGATATAACACTAGCAACAAAGATCCGTATTGTGAGGGCGATGGTTTTTCCAGTTGTGATGTATGGATGTGAGACCTGGAAAGTGCAAGGCAGGAAAAAGTGGCGTGATTTGGTTCATGGGGACACGAAGAGTCGGAACCGACTAAACGAATAGAGAGAGTGAGAGATTTTTTTATCAATCCAGTCTCGAAACTGTTTCGACTGACATTTGATGTACTCGTGACCACTCTCCGTCACAGAGCCATATTCCGCGAGTGTAACAGTCTTAAGCTAAAGAGCGCTGTCATGTTTTTATAGCAAAACTAAAAAAAAGTAGATTGTAAATACCATAGCTGACACATGGATAAATTTTTAAAGAAAGAAACCACGAAACTAGCTTCAGTGGCAAGCGCTTTTATTCGGAAGCTAGCGATAACGCTGAAGCTTTGCACGAAACACACTTTAAGAAAAGTAATCTGTAAATTTACCATTTTGAGATTGCGCACTTTTGTTCTGGGTGAATGCTTGTCTTTCTGCGGATTTCATTAATTTTTGGTATGAATCCACCCTATTTAGCCGAGTGTAATTGTCTGTAATCTTCTCAAGTTACTCACAAAAAAAGGATGGAAATGTTTGGGTGAGTCGAATCGAACAAAGAGTTCAAATGAGAGTGAAAAGTCCGGCGTTGGTCGTTCTTCAAAGCGCAGGGGACTCGCCTGCTCAATATGTGTACGCGCTCGTTTACCGGAAGTGCAAGGTGCGGAATTCGGGTAGCGAGATTAGCAGACCTTTCTTCGACCTTCTCTGAAGTGCGCAGTTCCTGTCCGCCCAACTGCGGTCTGAATTTCGCCATATTCAACAATAATGTGAAATATTTTTGCAACGTGGTGCTCTACAGCCGTAATACTATTAAACCTAACTAATCTAAGGACATCACACACACCAATGCCCGAGGCAGGATTCGAACCTGCGACCGTAGCGGTCGTGCGGTTCCAGACTATAGTGCCTAGAACCGCTCGGCCACCCCGGCCGGCTAACTATGTAGCAGCAACCTAGTTTTTGACAGGTTAGAAAATTCCATGCACTTTCAAATCTTTCTTTGATAATGGAGTTACTAATTACAGGAATTAGCAGTTTTCACAGGCAGATTGAGTCACGAGGTTTTTCATTGCCTACCACCGATAGGCCTCTATACACTGGAGAGACAGCTTTTTATAAATAATGGAATGCATTTCTATTATGAAAATTCTGTTTCCTAATTTAGTGTCGGAGTTTCTGCAGAGAGTCCTTATAGAATCTATTATCCTTCTTGCATATATCCTAACCTGGATGCCACATTTAAACCGTTCCAAACATTTATGATTTCGTTCATTTTTGCTGCATATGTATGACAGTACCGAAACACTTATACTGCACATGTCAACTGACACAGATAACTGACTGGCATGGTAACACTTACCCCCCCTCCTCCAAGATTGCAAACGCTATTGTGTACAAACCAAGACCACCAATCACATACCGTCGCAGGCGTGGTTAGATATGTGAGACGGATTTGTGTACAAATGTTTAAATACAAATTTCTGTTCTCTTCGAGGGACGTCCCTTGCAAGATAAGCTGGAAAATAAAGAGATATAGTATAGAAATATTGTAGAGCCCGTAACTTCCTATGGATCCGAACGATGGGAACTTACTGGAAAAATTAAAACAAATTAATAGTTGTAGAAGTCTACTATCGGAGAAGAATGTGTAAAATATCTCGGCCACGCTACGTGAGAGATACAACGATCAGGAGAATGAGCCTGACTCAAGAAAGCGTCACATATAGAAGAACGGCGGCTCGCCTCGTGTGTACATACAGCGCGAATGACAGATGACAGGTGAGAAAAAGAGAAATAGAATAAGATGAGGAAGAATGGGGAGATAGAAACCGATAGCAACAGATATGTGGGATGCAGGTTGAAAAAAAAACAGGGGTATGATGATTTAAAGAGCGTAGGACAGTATATTTTTTCCCTAGTCCGTTCGTCCGCAGCTTGTGGTCGTGCGGTAGCGTTCTCGCTGCCCGCGCCCGGGTTCCTGCCTCGTGATAACTGGGTGTTGTGTGATGTCCTTAGGTTAGTTAGGTTTAAGTAGTTCTAAGTTCTAGGGGACTGATGACCATAGATGTTAAGTCCCATAGTGGCCAGAGCCATTTGAACCTGGTCCATTCCTGGACGAACTGGGAGAGGAAGGCAGTCCTATTGCCGTGCAGCACTGATTCGTAGAAAAGCGTGGGTGTGAGTACGCTGCCGTGTGCTATTTGTTTCGGCTCACTTAGGGCCAGCTGCCCGTCTTTGGGCTTTGCATTTTTGCGGACGGAAAAAAGAGGCAGATCCGGCCAAGTCGGCGCCGGCACGGCCGTATTTACCTGTATTTGAAGGCGTGGAGGCATTGTTTGGTGGTTGAGTAACGGGCGAGAGCTCATTGGCCGGCGCAGTGGCAGCACCTGGCGGGCTGACAGCTGGCGGGGCGCGCGGCGTTGCCAGCTCGTCTAACTTGTTGAGCACAACTGCCGCGCCACGCCGCTTTCCAGGTTAGTCGCCCAGCGCCGTGGGAATTAGTGCCATCTCCGCGCTCGCAGCGCGTCTTTCCGTTTTGCCAAACCGGTTGCCCCGCGTGCCATTTCCTTATCTCGCCATTTTCCTCGCACACTCCCGACCATCGCTCCTTTTTAAAGGGCCACCGCCCTGGATATGAATCCCTACCAATATGTGGCTCCGGTTCACATACCCAACGATCGCTCCTTTTTAACTCTGCAGTAGTCGGCGAATTTCTGCCATATCATAGGTCGCGTGGGTGACAGCTGTCATCGATCATTGTTTTCAGATTTTAGTTTAACAACTACGAAAAAAATAGGATGTATACAGCCATAATGATGTCGAATTCAGTCAGTTAACGTGGTGTATGTATTATAATATCCGCGTATAACGTATTGAGTTAAAAAGAAGAATAAAAAAACAAAAACAAAAGTGAACTTACATTGCAGTAAAAATGAATAATAAGTGTAGTTTGTGAACCATACACTGCAATACTTTTATATAAGCCTAAGTAATATAACAGTTAAACTAAAGTTTCCATAATTACTTTTTGACACTTGTGTTATTTCAGTGCGCACTCTCCAAACAAGTGACACAAACTTTCCTCAAATGATCAGGCCATATTCACTTATTACGCCTAGCACACCACTTCGTTGTTGATTTGTCCCGTGCTCTTCCACACTCGTCACAACTTCCTCTTTTTCCCTTTCTCTCCTTTTGCGGCCCGTTTACAGTCTCTACCATTCCACGCAGTTGAAGTCCATGCCTCCTGATCTCATTAGATACCTGTGGTGCTTGACGTCTCCTTTTTGTTTGGGCTTTTATACGTTACCATGCGATACTAGTTAGCAAAATAAATTCTCGTCAGTGCTGTATCTTCATTTTTATTGAATTAAACCCTGAAAAGTAAATAAATTACCTATCGAAACAGAAACGGAAAATGTGACACCACTGACCTGGGTGACAATTGTCATGCATTTAATTTTATACTCCCTAACAACAACCACATTCAAACAACAGTAGTGAAATACTGACTGTTAAGTGGAACTCGAAGATATACAAATTCACATCTGTGGAAAACCCGTACGGGCGACAATATTACTAAAATAAACTCTCGCTGGGTGACGTATGTTACCCGCGCGACTACTCAAGGATTAAAGGACCTCCGCCAATGTCTGATTCCAGTTGACCTGAACATCGGTCCATGACACAGGATTATTTGCGGAAACAAAATCCGTTCCAAAAATATGCTTACTTTTCGTTGCCAGCAACTTCGTAGTTACTGTTTTAATTGTGTTAAGAAAGGCGCTTTTCGGGCATTTTTTCCCATTTTCAAGTGTTTCGCTCTTATACTTTTGTATTTTGTAGTGATCGTGTGCATGAATTAAAATGGCGTGCAACTTCATACCAGCAAAGTTCCTGCTGACGCAACAGCATTCCTAGACAGTCAGCTTCTCCGTTTCAGAGTCCCGATACAAAGCTCGAGCTCCCAACAAAGCCTTTTCATCCGCTACCTGTGTCTTAACCCTAGTACTGGACGCCAGGGTACAGTGATTGTAAATTATTTGATGGGGAAGTTGCTTGAAAATAGAAAATTGTATAATGTAATTGGACTCTTCATGTACTAGACTCATTTTTTTCGCCTGTCTCATGTACTTTATCAATCAATATTAATATCAATAAATCCAAAATTCGAGACTGTAAGTTAAAACTGTCATGGAAACTTTTCAGTATAATTAGATGCAGCCGCGCGGGATTAGCCGAGCAGTCTAAGGCGCTGCAGCCATGGACTGTACGGCTGGTCCCGGCGGAGGTTCGAGTCCTACCTCGGGCATGGGTTTGTGTGCTTGTCCTTAGGATAATTTAGGTTAAGTAGTGTGCAAGATTAGGGACTGATGACCTTCGCAGTTAAGTCCCATACGATTTCACACACATTTGAACATTTGAACAATTAGATGCATATGATAGTCATTTAATTATTTGAACATATTTCACAAATATTTTGAGGTGTTCTCAGTTATCCATAAATCCGTTCATTCATTATTCCCACACTCTTGGAATGTCGACTACAATTTTATCGGCAGCTTGCAGGCCTGAACTATTAGGACAGCTCTGTTACATCAAAACCACTCTTACCACGAACGGCTGTATTTTCATCATCTTTGTCTGAAGATTCGGTGGACTGGTCAGATTCGCCTTTGGTCATAACTGCCGCGAGAGTATCAGCTTCAGAATCAATCCCATCACGAAAGTCACTTACGTCACTTTCACAGTTGAATTGTTCGAACTATGCTTCCCGCATATTATTTTCCGTTTGTAAAATGTCGTTCCTACGTGCTATTTTTACTTAAATGAGCTTCACACTTAACGACACACCAATTACACAAATTGTACTCCAGGATCACAGTGACCCTTCAAAAATATTTCTGTCAAATTAATGAAACAACAATGTCTCTCGACTTCGAGCGTCCGACCTCTATTAGATTTGACTCGGTGCTGAATTTTCCTTGGTGGCTGCGGGTTGTGTATGTGCAGTGGCGCATACCCATTATCAAAGAAAAAGCTCCAGGGTCCGAGTGACCCGGGTGTACGCTTCTAAGATTAAAAATGATGTTAAGAAAATCATGGATAAAGACTAGGAAACAGGTTATATTTACAATAGCAAGATATTCTACATATCACGCTGCGAAAGCAGTCCTAGACTTTTAATCGAGTAACAAAATTCCGACAACCACGAAACCTATTTTCGGGAGAACCACAAGGGAGTTTTTTATGAGCGCTACATTTCACTGTGTATACATGTGGTGGATGGCGCTATTGTACATAGGAAAATTTCCTATGCCTAGGGATGGGCAAAAACATCAATATCGCGAAATATCGACGTTTTCCATAATATTATACATATGTTTTACTATATTTTCTTGAGTCATAGGCGCTATAATTACCCTCGGCAGATTTATTACCCATGCCAGCTACCACCGATCATTGCAGTCTAACAGTAAATTTCTTCAAAGGGCTTAATTTAATTTTATATGTAGTACTACAAATGAGCACCAGATCTGAACAGGAATGTCTCTCTCCTGCATATTCGTGAAAGGCTTTTACTTACGTGTGTCATTTCTACCACTGCAAATAATAACTGCCAGGTCCAAAACGAACACGTTTGATGACAGCACTGTTTGAGAATGGTGGAAATTACCACTCTCTGCACCCAGCCATGAGGCATAACGTGCACTCTTCTTACCGCGAGTGCCTGGATTAAGAAAAAATAGACTCGCTATAAAAGTAATGTAAATGTCACACATATATGTGCACTGCTATTTAATGGAAAATGGGCACTTGTTGTCCGAAATATTTATGGTAAATAAAATATTACATGCGCAGAACACATATGAGACTACCGAGACTTCTCTCGCTTGGGATGTGCAAAGACCATCGTTACATCAAAATATCGATATTTTCGTCTCGATGACGTCAGTGCCCTTTAAAATATCGATACAATCAATATCGATATTTTAAAAGTTTATCCATCTCTAGTCACGCCAGAAAACTGGCGAAAAGCAGGAAGCACAGTTTTTTCAGCGTAAATATAGGTAATGTATTAGCCCCAGTCATTCCTACCATTTTTCTCCGTCGCTTGCCACTTCTTTCATCTCTGACAGTGATTCTCAATCGGAAAAATGCCGGATCATGCAATGGTTCGACTTTCGCATTGAAATGTAAGTCGTTCTATAACTAGCTGAGTAAGTCTTCAAAGGTCGGAGGAAGAACATAGCATCGCACTTAGTAAAGCACTGTGATGAACAAACCAACTTTCAGGTTGAAATCAGATGTATGTACTTTGCATAAATAGACAGAAGATTCTTTACCCAATAGTTCCCGTTCGAAGCAGCCTAAAGTGGAACGACCACATAAAGCTATGTACAGAAATAGCAGATGGCAGGCTGAATTGCACTGGAAGAACCCTATGAAATGCAATTCTTTCAGGAGAGAAGCGGCTTACCAAATATTGAGTCGACGTATTCTTGGGGACTCTTTGTCATTCTAGGACATTTGTCATGTATAAAAAGTAGTACAGATAGAAAAGATCCAACGGAGAGCTGGACGTTTAGGTTTGCATGCTAACAGCAAAAGCGTTACGGAGATGGTCATTGAACTCTAGTGGAAAATGCTACAAGAGGAGTCATAAATAAGAGATATGCAGAGGATCCAAGAAATGTCTGGCAATGCATTGCTTCCACCCACATATATTTCACGTAATGAGAAAGGTAGGAAAAGCAAAGAACTGATGACTTCGTATGTTAACTTGCCGACAGTCTTTTTTCCCCGCAGAACATTCGCAAATGGAGCAGGAAAGATGGAGGAAATGCTAGTGATATCAGTGAGACCTACACACCGCCACACACAGGTACGTCACTTGTGGAGTATAGATGGGCCAGTAAGTGACATGCATGAACTATGCGGTACGTGGTGACAATACATTATGATGATCTAGTTCAGTTTTTGTGTGGCTCAGTGGTAAAGTGCCAGACGAAATTCCCAAGTTCTTGGGTTCGATAGCTGGTCAGCTAGGATTCTTATCTTCCTCCACTTCTTTCCCCACTGACAATGTTTGTTCATATTAACAATGGCGAATTACAACGTGGTTCGGAATCCTTGTTAAATTGTAGTCTCCTCCCCCTCCCCTCAACCCTCCCCACCCCCCGCTCTTTTAATAACTGACTGTGTAAATGAGTTCAAATATCGAAGGAAGGCAAAAGCATACCGCCTACATCTTGGAGTTCAAACCAAGCTTCGGATAAATGACAGCTTTACCTTAGTACAGTCCACATGCCAAAGCCCTGAATAATCACGTTTTGGTGTGAGGACTGCTGCGAGAAGTGCAGTGAAGTCTCAGCGAGGTTGTGGAAGGCACAGACAGGGATCTGGAGGCATGCCGACTCGGTTGAGAATCCATGGCGCGAACATCCCGGGTTTAAATTCAGGGTGTTTGGTGGCCGGAAGAGTACGCTTAACTCGTTGTGATGCTCTTCGAACTACGCACGTACACTGCGAGCTGTGTGAAGTGTTGCATTGTCCTGCTGGTAGATGCCATCGTGCCGAGATAAAACAAGCTATATATGGGTGTGTACGTGGTCCCATAGGATAGATGCATTCTTTGTTGATCCACTGTGCTTTCCAGAATGACGAGATCACCCCGGGAATCTCACGAAAACATTCCCCAGACCATAACGCTCCCTTCTTGTTTGCCTTCAGACGTTTCATCCCGTAGACGACAACGGCCATTTATCCGATAGACGATAAAACGTGATTCATCTGAAAAGGCCACTTGCCGCTAGTCAGTGAACGTCCACCTGCCGTATTGACGTGTAAATTCTAGCCTTCGTCGGCAATGAACACCAGTCAGCATGGTTGCTTGACCCATGCGCCTATTGGCGGAGGCCATACATAGCAAGTCTGCAGAACGGTTGTTGAGGTGGTACTACATAGCCCCGTAGTTCATCTGACCGGTCATTTGCTCAACAGTTGCACACGTCTATTCGGCCGTACACATTGTCCGCAGCCGTCATTCGCCTCTGTCATATATGTCTCGTGGTGCATCATAGTTAACCTCGAGGTCGCGATTGAATAGCGCCATATAGTCTATGCAGGGTATACTTTAACCACGGCGGCACCCGGACAGTTTACAAACATAGCCGTTTCGGAAATGATGGTACCCTTGGCCCGAAAGTCAATGGTCATGCCCTTTTGGTCCTCAGTTAAATCGTTCCGTTTCATCAGTACGACACCGACTGCACTGTTTTTCGCGTCCTCCCCGTCACGCTTTATATACACCCGCGCCTGCTCCTCCCTCCAACCCCCCCCCCCCCCACCTCAACCCCACCGCTAGTGCTGCCACCTGCCATCTGTGGGTGTTAATTGCATCTTGAAGTCGAACATAGGTGGTGGTGCCAGTAATGTGGATCGACCGTGTTTGCCGTGATAGATTTAACAAGAGTTCGACTTCAACTGAACACATTTACTAAAACACAATGTTACTAGCCTGTACAATAGATGTTGTCCACATGGCTGCAGATACAGAATAACATGCTCGTCGCTCTATTCCCACATCGACTGCATGACGTCACAACCGCCTTGTACAGAGGCTGCCATCACTACCCAGTTGCAAATTAAAAGCCAGCCGTGGTGGCCGAGCGGCTCTAGGCGCTTCAGTCCGGAACCGCGCGACTACTGCGGTCGCAGGTTCGTTTCCTGCCTTGGGTATGGATGTGTGTGATGTCCTTAGGTTAGTTAGGTTTAAGTAGTTCTAAGTTCTAGGGGACTGATGACCTCAGATGTTAAGTCCCGTAGTGCTCAGAGCCATCTGCAAATTAAAATATATCTGTGGATACTTATTAACTTTAAGTGGAGGCTTTCGCTCGTTCTGTCTCATCACAAAATGTCACAATATTAAATCGAAGTAAATTTGTGAGAAGTGTTCTAAATACAAAATAACGCTATCGACAAGGTAGAGCGACTAAGAGATAATTGGTTGAAACCTTTTGCTGCTAAAATTGAGTATCTTACCTGTAGTGCCAAGTTTTAGGCGAATACTGAGGTAAATATTTCACCTAGACCAGGGCCAATTCGATTCACCATCCTTATCTATTCTGAGCTTCTGGTCCAACACTGGTGACGTCGATGAGACATTTAATTCTAACTTTTCTTCCTCGTTTGCCGTTGGGCTAGCTTTCTAGGGCACTATGTTGGTGTAGCCATAGTGATTTTCGCTCGTACTTCCTCACTTCCAGTTGTTTATTCCTTGAGGAAACCCGACTTGGCAGTTTTACGTCTGTCCATTTATCAGTAAGAAAACTATCGTAATAATTTTTTTTCCGGGAAGTGCTCCGGGGCTGATATGCGTTCTTGTAGCATCACTTCGCGCTGTGATCGTGGCTGTGAAAAATTTAGCGTCATTCTCCTTTATCTGTGATGCATGCTTTATCGTGTTTTCTTTTTAATCAATAAAGCTGTAGGTTAATGTCATTGGGAGCCTTTGTCTAAAGTGGAGGACTAGTTCTTGAACGACAGCGGCCAGAAACATTCTTCTGGCGTTCTCCACTACCGTTGAGCCAAGCTATGGCGATATTGCGACACTCGAACCAGCCGGCTACGCAACAGTGGATACCAGTCGCCCGCAAGCGGTGCAAGAAGAACAAGGTTGCTTTCAGTCTAAGTATTTATTTTCCAAGATCTGTGGTCCCGAAATGAGTATAGTATAAAAAACTGAAAGAAACAATGTTATTCGAATTGAATATAGTTTAGATAAAGAGACTGAAACGTTTGGAAAGGTCACGTGTTTTCATTTACACGATATGGAACATTATTATCATTCTATTACTGTCCTCCTATTTCTTTCGATTTTCATTCAATGAAGCCTCGCAATCGCAGGGTGGTGTTAGAATTTAACATCTCATCACTTTCGAAACATCTTCAGACAAAGATCTACCTAAACAGTAGAAGAATGAGGGAGAAGCCTAAAGTTATTACGTGTAATCATAGGATAGTTAAGTGATACATGAAAATGGCCACTTGGCAATTACACCTGTGTTGCTTCGAAATAAGAGTCTAGTATGTGACCCCCATTGTGTTCCTGCAGCGACGCGGGTAGGAAGAAAAGTTAAGACTCCAGTCTGTCACTGGTGTCGAGGCCGTAGAGACAGAAAATTATATATTTAAAGAGAATACGAGAGGAAATGCTCGTAGCTCTGTCAGAGGTATCATACTGGTAAACACTTGAAGTGATTTTGGAATTCGTAGCTCAATTTCCCAAATGCATGTCCAGTGTCATTAACACTGCGCCAGCACGATCTTAATATGACAAAGAGGAAAACTGTGCCCCATTTCACCTCCTTCCACTCTTTTTTTGTGACGCAGGGAACCAAACATTTAGAATTTGTCCTCTTTACAGCCGGCCGAAGTGGCCGTGCGGTTCTAGGCGGTGCAGTCTGGAACCGCGAGACCGCTATGGTCGCAGGTTCGAATCCTGCCTCGGGCATGGATGTGTGTGATGCCCTTAGGTTAGTTAGGTTCAATTAGTTCTAAGTTCTAGGGGACTAACGACCTCAGAAGTTGAGTCCCATAGTACTCAGAGCCATTTGAACCATTTTTTGTCCTCTTTCCATTGGAGCTCAGCGTGTGATACTCTGTCGAGACCGTGAGTGTGGGAACAGTTCTAAGTATGTATCTCTGCGGCTGTAACTTTTTTTTTTCATGACGTTTGTTGCGAAGAATCTGCTAGAGGTTGATAAGGACTATCAATATGAACATGCTCTCGGAGTAGCCTTCTGCAAGTGAGAGAACAGAAGCTTTTGAAATGTGATGCTACCGAAGAATGCTGAACATTAGATGGGTAGATCAAATAACTAATGAAGAGGTACTTACTCGAAGTGGGGAACAAATAAATTTATAAGACAAGTTGACTAAAAGAAGGGACCAGTTGTAGGGGGACGTCCTGCGGCATCAAGGAATCGTCTATTTGGTAACGTAGAGGAATGTGGGCGATGAAAATTATGGGAGGAGACCAAGTGATGAATAGAGCAAACAGATTCAGGTGGATGTAGGTTTCAGTGCTTATGAAGAGACATGCTCAGGATAGAGTTGCGTCAAACCAGTCATACATGAAAATGGCCACTTGGCAATTACACCTGTGTTGCTTCGAGTCTAGTATGTGACCCCCATTGTGTTCCTCCAGCGACGCGGGTAGGAAGGATTTGATGATTTAGACTACGGCCTGGTTTTTAGTAAAAACTGTTGGAGTATTGTAGAAAGACGAATGATACATACCTCGGACAGAAGAAAACAGCAAAAACGTATCAATAAAGTGGGAAGTTCTGGTTGTTTAACAGTTCAACACCAACCACCAACGCTCTCTGAAATCTTCCTAAATTCACACTAACAGTTGGTTATTCGCACTGTCAACAACAGCACAACGACTATATTGTTATAAGTGTGTTCGTAGTATCTTGGCGGCCACTGTATTTCCACGTCGTTTAGCAGCGAAAGGTACGGAAATACACATTCAGTCTAAGTGTTCGGTACATTTGACAGGAACGGCTCTGAGCACTATTGGACTTAACTTCTGAGGTCACCAGTCCCCTAGAACTTAGAACTACTTAAACCTAACTAACCTAAGGACATCACACACATCCATGCCCGAGGCAGAATTCGAACCTGCGACCGTACCGGTCTCGGGGTTACAGACTGTAGCGCCTAGAACCGCCCGGCCACTCCGGCCGGCATTGACAGGAATGACGAAAGTGATGTATTACTGGAGTTAGCTGCATACATTTACAAGTATACCACGAAATTAGCAAAAGTCTTGTTTTCTTCTAGACTTGCTTCGGAAGGATTTGATGATTTAGACTACGGCCTGATTTTTAGTAAAAAATGTTGGAGTATTGAAGAAAGACGAATGATACATACCTCTATGTTGATGGAAGACACTTTCATTATAGTAGCATTAAAACGTGTTCCCAGACATTTACAGTAGGAAGAAGTAGCCCAAATAGAGCAGCTGGAAGTTGGGCCTGTACACTGAGGCTTGTGGTTGTAGCCCACCGTGAACTGATTGCGGTTTTCTGTTGATTCAAAAAATTAGTAAAGCAACAGTTGTACAGGACTGAGTGCGCAGAATATGTACCCAGTTGTTGTGTGGTGGCCTTGTATCGATGGAATTTCCAAGCAGGGCATGCAGTAATTTTGCAAACAGCCCAGTGCATTAGCTCTGATAAGTTGCAGGGATATCTGTAATGTTTTGCTGGTAACTGGAACTTTCATCTCATTTTTTGTGTCATAAAGTACATTTTAAAAATATAGTCTGGTGGAATGATTTCTTCTCGCGATTTTTAAGTTTGCAGTTGTATCAGCTACTTTCGAACGTTTTTCTTCGTTTAATAGGCTGCATGATTTGTATCGTAAAGCGCCAAATTGTTATGTTGCTCTGAACGGGACGTTTGAGAAGTATGTAATGAAGCTGACTACGAACAATATTATTGCATTGTACAGCAAATTTAGGGAAGAATTTACTTTCGGGAAGCAGGCGAAGAACAGAGGGGACCGCTATATCCCTGCGGCGCCCGTATGCTTCTGCCAAGTGCCTTCAGTGAGCGACTCCCTCGCTATTCAGCAAACCTGTTTCCACTCCTCTCGACTGCCACAAGACGTGTTCGAATTCATAATTTCGTAAGTCTGCGATTGTACTTATTTATAACTTCTTAGTTTTTTCACTTATAAACATGTCAGATGGTTCAATTAAAACACTGCCCAACCATAATTGCTCAGATTCTCAACACTTTGCGTAAATCGTGCAATGATTACTTCAACAAAGCTGCGGTCGATTGCTTCCCTCAGCCATGTGCCGTGGTAATGTTATTGCTATTTCTTGTAGCAGGCAGCTGAGCTGTCAAGATTTGATATAAGAATTAAAAATTGACTTTTTAGTCCAGCCTGAAGTTAATCGATAACCAGACAGGAAAAGCACCAAGTTATTAATCCGAAATGCCCAGAAACAAGTCTGCGAAGCATTTGGGATTTCTTCGAGAACTTTGCAAGTGGGTTCACTGACTGCAAGGAAGAGTTAAACGCGCTGTCAGCCAAGTAATCATTCGGTCTTCAACAACATTACATAAGACTTGAGAATGAATGAATAAGTTTCATAGTTAAAGGGTCGTATTTTACTTTCTTTATTTCATGGACTGTACACACGTTCCCTCGTTACAACTAAGCCACCATAGTTTATCAACAGACCCTCGATTTCTTAAGAAAAGAACTCCGATTTATAAAACAGCTTCAAACGTCTGGTTACGTTACAAGTGAGTTAATGTGTTAAATATTTGACGTTAAGCATGTAAGCGAGATAGAGTTTAGAAGAATTTGAAATGACGCCTAAAGTTTGTTGGAAGTTGGTAAGTACTCTCATTACGAAACACAGGATGAATGTAAACTGGGTAATTTGCGCGCCATTTTAAGGAAACGCAAGTGTTCACGCATCTCAGTGTTTACGACGTGATGTCTACTGAACTATGTCTCGTACGATGATATAATTTGGCATGTACATTTAGTAATACTTGTAGATACTGTCTGAAAAATTTGTTACTAGTTGAGTAATTAGTAAAGAAGTAAATTAAAACACCATGCCTGATGTTGGAAGTTTCACTGGCGCCAGGAGTGATGATCTGGGGTACCATTTCATTTCGTAGCAGGATCTATTTGGTTTTCATCCGCGGCACCGTTACAGTACAGCGGCCCTTCGATGAAATTCTACGCCACGTTTTGTTGTTCTTCATGGCAAGCCATCATGAATTAACATTTCAGCAAGATAACGCCCGCGGCCGGCCGGAGTGGCCGAGCGGTTCTAGGCGCTTCAGTCTGGAGCCGCGCGGCCCCTACGGTCGCAGGTTCGAATCCTGCCTCGGGCATGGGTGTGTGTGATGTCCTTAGGTTAGTTAGGTTTAAGTCGTTCTAAGTTCTAGGGGACTGATGACCTCAGATGGTAAGTCCCATAGTGCTCAGAGCCATTTGAACCATTTTTGAGATAACGCCCGCCCACACACGGCAAGGGTATGTATTGCTTGTCGCTTGCCAAACCCTACATTGGCCCTCAAGGTCGCCGCATCTCTCCCCAATTGAGAACGTTTGGAGCTTTACGGGATCGTATACAAACTTTCGAAGGTGGTAGTATGGACCAGAATAAGAAAAAGTGTCTCGTAAACATGGGCTCTAAAGTGCATACCTTGGGAGCTATGAGCACTTGTTCATCTCTGCTACTGTGAAACAGATCTCTTCCACTGAGCACGTGCTTATACCTTCTAAGGTATGCATTTTGGAGCCCATGTTTACTAGATATTTTCTTCTTGTTTTGGTCCATATTACCACCTTAAAGTTTGTCGCTGGAGTTCTGGTTCAACCTGTATACTGGGTTTCTCCTCAAGAGTCGACAGGAGCGTTTTCTCTGTTATTTCGGGGGATATTCGCAATTTCGTTTTTGCAATGAGTAGCAGAAGTCAGCCCAAACAAATACAGGTCATCGCGTGTTTCATGAAATGTCCACTGCCGAAGGAAAACGTCGCTTTGTTTCCCATTGCATTTTTAAGCCGAATTTAACATGCCCATTTCGATAGAGCGGTTCCAAATTAGTCTGTTGTGACTACTAGTATTTATTAACAGGGGCAATAAAACAGGAAGAATAACCAGTACTGCAGCAGCGACTGACTAGCGCTACTGCTTGGCGATAAGAGTCAGCGCGGAGAAGGGTGGCACTTGAATCGCTTCTGGAGTACCGATTATTCTTCCTATGTCCCTGTTAATACATATCGATAAAACGAATATCGCAATAGACTCATTTGGGACTGCTCTATCTAATGTAAACGTAAAATAGCGCTTTCCAAAAGTTTTTTGTTGCTGGAGGGAAACAAACCGACGCTTTCCGTTGATATCGGACGTTGCATGAAGGCCGTGATGAGCACTATGTGTAAGGGCTGACTCCAGCAAAAATCAAGTTGTAAGTATCTGCCGAAATATCAAGAGAAAATGTACCAGACGACTTTTAAGGCAGACACCCTGCATATGTTCGCGCACGCTCACACAAAACAGTGTCGTACAAACTGAACGCGGCACTGTATCCGATTAGCCCATTTCAGAAACAGTGAAGAAAAGCGCAGCAACTCCATGTTATTCCCACGAAGTGGAGCTGGCATTGCCCTTGCGCGCCTTTAACGTAGCTTCGACATGATACTCATTAGCATACAGAACATATAAGCCACATCGGAATGAAAGGACGAGGCGTATTCGTTACATTGTCGAGAAAACAAGGTGACAGATAAATCGGGAAGGCTGTATCAAAGGGGGGGGGGGGGGGGGGGGGGAAAGAAAAAGAAAATACTTCCGCCGGTGCACAGAGCCCCCAGAGCAGTAAACAAGGTCTTTCTATATGTCACAATGACTATTAATCATTTTCAGATACCAGTTGAATACAGTACACTCTGTAAATACAGATTTTATAGAGTGCTGATGGACTGATGGAATGTTCTGCGTGAAAGTACCGCACCGGTAGGGGTAGTTGGACCGATTCACCAAGCATGGTGACGCAATGAGTAAGACGCTGAACTCGTAAGTGACGAGGAGCGGGGTTCAGATCACCTCTGTACATCTAGATTTAGGTCTTCCTAAATCATTGAAGACGAATGAGGGGATGGTTCTTTTGAAAGCGTTACGGTCGTCTTCTTCCCTTCGTTCCAAATTTAGAGTCCGTCACTAGCAGCGAATAGTCCTGCGTGACTGTAAGGGAGTGCAAGTCACTCATGTTTACAAAAAGGTTCCAAGAACGGGTGCACGTAATTATTGACCAGGATCGTAACCATCCGTCGCAGTATCGTAGAGGATATTTTAAAATCTAACGAGCAAAAGAAAATTCTCTCAGAATATCAACACGCATTCACGAAAATTCATTGGCGTGAAGTACAGATCGCTTTATTCATACATGAGATCATGCTAACAGTCGATGCAGCTGAACATGTAGAGTCCGCCTTCGTAGATTTTACCACATAGTCGCCTAAAATTAGTTTACGATCCTACGGAGTATCTTGATAGACCTGCGACTGCCTCGACAAAATTACACTTTGTGTAATGAATCACAGCTCTCTTTAAACGTAGATGAATTCAAGATATTTTTACTGTATTATTTACTAACGAGAAAAGTGCGCCCAGACTGAGCGTTAATATACACGTTATTACAAATTACAAGTTCTTAGTATTTGCTACAATCTATCATAATTTTCGTTATCTTCGTACACGTTATAATGTGGTATTTTTGTACATCATTTTCCGCGTAGCACGCATATATACTTAGTTCGTTTGTTGCTGGTACTTAGTTGATGATAAAACATGTGTATTGCGAGTGAAAGGAAAAGATCGTATGGCATTATTGGCCGGGAAGACTCCATCTGGGGGGGGGGGGGGGGGGGGGGGCTGGGGGTTCTTGCTGTTTCACATGTCTCTGGTTCCTCCATTCTCTGGCAGCATGGCTGGTGTGTTGTAGAAGACTGCATCTTATTTCCTCCATCTTCCGGTCCAATGATGTAAAGAGTTCCCGATGTGGTTGCGTGGAAGGTAGGCAATGTTGTAATTTGATGTCCTCTACGAAATTAGTCTTTTTCACGAGTTCATATGTACGTCGGGATGGCGCTGATTCTCCCACGGCCGGCCGCGGTGGTCTCGCGGTTCTAGGCGCGCAGTCCGGAACCGTGAGACTGCTACGGTCGCAGGTTCGAATCCTGCCTCGGGCATGGCTGTGTGTGATGTCCTTAGGTTAGTTAGGTTTAAGTAGTTCAAAGTTCTAGGGGACTGATGACCACAACAGTTGAGTCGCATAGTTCTCAGAGCCATTTGAACCATTTGGAAAATTTGGATTCTCCCACTCCAACTATCCGTTTCCTGAACATCGTCTTGATTTTTTCAGTTCTTTTCAGAGCACCGATCTTAAGTTTCTCCCATGAGATATATGTTCCATACTTCATGGCTGGTGCCTTTGCCCTTTGAGTAATATGCTTGTCGACAAGGTTATACAAGGTAATGCCCACGAGAAATTGAAAGAATCCGACAGTATCAAGTTGCAAGATTAGTCGTAATTATCTGGCGCACGTGATTTAAATACTAAGAGGTAGTACTGTACTAAGAGTCTATATAAAACGGACGAACACGTAAAATTAGTAATACCGAAAGGGAATGTAAAATTGAGAATTGTTGGAAGAGTTGTGGGAAAGTTCAGTGCACCTCTAAAGTCGCTTGAGAGACCAATTCTAGGCTACTGTTCCAGTGACAGCAGACATAGAAGCCATGAAAGTCACTTCGGGTTTGCTGCCGGATATTGAACTCAGCTCGATTCAATATTTCGCCGATCCAACTGTTCGCCATCTTCAAGAGAACGCAGCTTCTGCTGCTGAGTCCCACCGAGAACTGATGGCTCGGTTCACTTCTCAGCGGGACTCAGCAGCAGAAGCAGCGTGTTCCTGAAAATGGCGAACTGTTGGATCGCCGAAATATTGAATCCAGCTGATTTTAGTATCCGGCAGCAAACCCGAGGGACTTTCAAGACTTATTACGCCGGGAAAGTCTACTGAGTCACAGACATAGGAACCATTTAGAGACGCGCTTCTGGAATCGTAGCGAGTCAGTGTAGCCAGCACTAAAATCTCACAGAGATGCCCAGGAAACTTAAATGAGAATCTTAGGAAAAAAAGAAATGTAGTCCTCGGGACACCCTATTGGATAAATGTAATGAACGGAAGACCGTGTGATAATTTGACTGTCACTGTCGTGTGTCAAGCGTCCCGCGAGATAACAATTCATGTCAGTTCTTATCATAGCGTAGATGATAGTGCACGAGACAGTTGAGCCTTTGGCTCGGGTTTCTTACTACCGTCCCATTCCCAATACTTGTATCGCTCTGTTGTTCGGTTTTAGGTAACCAAACGAAGAACACGTTTGGCGACAATTTCTTTGGCGGGCCGTTCGAATTGGCGTGCGCAAATGCCTGATTTGCTAACTTCAGTGAAAATTCTCTCGGAAACGGCGCAACGTATCGATTTTCTTTCGTAACAACGTTTCCTGCAGTACCCGTATAAGCTTTTCAGACAGTGTCAGACAACCCTGTATAATACTAAGCGACTGTCTCACGCATCCAAGACCAGTTGCAGGTTGCGTATCTAACGGCTTCCGGGAGCAACAGAAATTTTATTAAGTTTCGCATAATTATTGACCGAATTTAAAAATTTAAAATTCAGTCATAATCTCATTAAGAGATTATATTAAAAGTTTAACACAATGAGACAAGTCTTTCAGTTAGAAACCGTGGAATTGTGGTGGCGCAGCGTAACTGACGACGTGCAAATACCCTGACTTTATTTAAGAATGAGAGCGCTTAGCAACTTCCAACAAACTTTACACACGATTTCAAACATGTACGCAACTTTTTATCGCTGACAGCCCCACAAAATGATGAAAGAAAGAGTTTATCTCTTACTTAATTTGCGTTTTTCGAGACAGTATCCACATATCCCACTGAATGTACTTGTAAAATTATACCATTATACGACACCATATCTGCTGAAACTACAGATATTGTAAATGCGAAATTAACCTTGCCTGTTACGTTTTCACGACTAAACCGCAGAATCGATTTCGATAAGATTTGTATGCAGGTAGCTGTAACACTGAGGAAGAATACATACTACTTCAAAAAAGGTGTAGTACAGGATATTTATTGATTTGAAGAATATAACGCAAATAGGAGAAACACGTTTGCTCTTCGAAAAAGCTGTTTGCTCGAAATGGCTCAAATGGCTCTGAGCGCTATGGGACTTAACATCTGAGGTCATCAGTCCCTTAGAACATAGAACTACTTAAACCTAACTAACCTAAGGACACCATACACATCCATGCCCGAGGCAGGAGTCAACCTGCGACCGTAGCGGTCGCGCGGGTCCAGACTGAAGCGCCTAGAACCGTTCGGCCACATCGGCCGGCCAGCTGTTTGCTCTTTGAGTTTTGAACTTTATCATATTTGTGAAATGCTTTTTTTTGGTTGACATGTTTTACATAGTACGATTCAACGGGAGGCCCAAAACCAGTGGTGAACTTTATTGTGCAGAGCAGTAATGTTTTCATATTTATTTCTTTTTGCGCATGGGTGCTGTGACGCAGTACCGATGTGGTGCGTGGAAATGGTCGGGAGAGAGATACATCATTACCACGTTGAAACTACAGACCATTTACTCCAGTTTTACCTTTTAATAAGTGTAAAGGAAAATTTGTTTGAAGGAAGCGTGTAGGATCCACATAGAGACTGCAGGCAAAACTATTGTGGCTGATTCCGGTCTTAGTTTTCATAATACTCTAACCATCAAGGCAGATTTTATTGTATGTTATTTGGGTATGTTGTGATTAAAACGGATATGTATTGTCCGTGGCACATGGAATTCGTTTATGTTATAGCGACCAGTCGTAAGAAGGAAAATTATAGCGTAACGTCCCAACGACGTCTAGATCATTAGAGATAAAAGAAAAGTTCAGAATGGACCATGATAGGGTAGAAAAGGAAATAAAGGAACCGTAGCGGCCTTCGTATGATGTATTTTAAGTACGCCACGGGATGGAAGGGTCGCTACGTGCAAGACTCTGGACTCGTGATCCTAGTCCGTGCCGCCTCATTTGCTTTGTCCGTTGTTTCCCAAAATTATCTGAGGCGAATGATGGAATAGCTATTTAAAAAAAATGCAAAATCATTCCGACATGTACATGACTATTCTGCAATTCGCACTTTTTTTTCCTGTCAGAGGGTTCATCGAACCACTTTCACACTATTTCTCTACCGTTTCACTTTCGTACAGCGCACGGGAAAAGCGAACACTTAAATCTCTCTGTGCGAGCGAGCTCAGATTTCTCTTATTTTATTACGATGATCATTTCTCCCTGTGTAGGTGGATGGCAGCAAGATATTTTCACATTCGGAGGAGAAAGTGTTTGATGGAAATTCCGTGAAAAGATCTTGCCGCATCGAGAAATACTTTTGTGTTAATGATTACCACCCCAACTCGTATATCATATCCGTGATACTCTCTCCCTTACTTCGCGCTAATACAAAACGAGCTGCCTTCCTCTGAACTTTTTCGGTGTCCTCCTTCAACACTGTCTAGTAAAGATTCCATACCGCACATTAGTACTCTAGCGGAGGACGGACAAGCGTAGTGTACGCAGTCTCGTTAGTGGACTTGTTGCATCATCGAAGTGTTTAACAAATAAAACGCAATTTTTTTTCGCCTAGACTGCAATACTACCTTGGTGATCGTTCCACTTTAAGTTGTTCGTAATTGTTATCGCTTGATATTTAGTTGAATTGACAGCCTTTAGATTTCTGTGATTTATCGTGTAACTGAAATATCACGGACTCCATTTAGTATTCATGTGGATAACGTCACATTTTTCAATCATGTAGTTATCTTGTAAATCATTTTACTGTTGGTTTTGATCTTTTGATGACTTTACTAGACGGTAAATGACAGCATCTCCTGCAAACAGTCTAAGGGGACTGCTCAGATTTTCAGCTTAGTCATTTATATTGATCAGGAAAAGCAGAGGGCCTGTAAAACTTCCATGGGGGATGCCAGATATCATTTCTGTTTTAATCGACGACTTTCCTTCAATTTCTTATGCTACCCCTAAACTATACCAACTTTCGACCCATCTCTGACCTAGTTTCGAATCACTCTGAAAGTGAGCGCCTGAGCGTACTTTATTGTACTGTTTACTAAGATGGAGCGTGGAAAGAATGGCCTGATTGTTATTTTTTTTTTCGCGTTCTCTTCGTTATCGACACCAAGGGACTAAGAAATATTTGTAGTTTACGTCAATATTTGGTATTTTCGTAGTATATTTTCCCAAGATATACAGTATTGTTCTTTTTCTATGGACTACCGTACTTCCATCATTATGCTACAGGTGTCGCTAACCAGTGAAAATAGAGATTCTTGGTTTTATATTATTAATTAGATTACGTTTTGTGACTCTGTCTAATCCGAGGTCTTGGTTCGTTTCCTATTGACTTCCCCAGATTTTACCGATCCGTGCATTATTTATATGCATGTTGCCCTTAATAATATACGTTAAACACGAATCAGGATTTTGAAACGTACTAATAAGTAATAATTCTCATTAATAACACACATTAAAGTCATTTACGGTGATCACTAGGACGCTGTGATTAATGTGGTCAACTGTAAAATCTATATAATGCGTCACGTGGTTCCTCTAGATCTCCCGCAGCACGCCCTTTGTGTTCCCAGACAGGGCTACCAGACAAAGGAGCACTTTCGTTGTGCGGAAATCCCCGGCAGACCCACAACCGTTACCCACAGGTATCGGTCACCACGCTCTCATCAGCTATACCTGGAACCACAAAATGTCTGTGGAGACCCAGTGTTCCCGAAGTAAGTGGGCGCAGAAGACTGAAATGTTACGCACCTGTCACTCACGCGCTAGATAGGAATCTCATAAACGAATTGGTGCTTTTAGTATGCAGGGCTCTCATAAACGAATTGGTGCTTTTAGTATGCAGACCGCCAAAACATGTTACAGCGGAAGACTTACATTAGGATGTCAGCATTTTAGTTTGGCATTGGTGAAAGGTATTTTTCGCCGTCAGTTTACGATTGTTCTTTGTGGGCAGTACCAAATATAGCGCCACTTCATACTGCACTACACGAAACCTACAGTTTAAAATACGGTGTCGCTCTGATATAGGCGAAGCCAAGTTGAGACAGAAATTAGTGCTATTGCGAAGATAGTTCAGACCCCGACTTTGCATGTATATCTAGCGAGGAATGGGTTGTTTCCCTCTCCACCATACTAACCGCTTTTTCCGTGGTCCAGTAGAAATACACTGAAGCGCCAAAGAAACTGGTATAGGCATGCGTATTCCAATACAGATATACGTAAACAGGCAGAATATGGCGCGGCGGTCGGCAACGCCTATATAAGATAACAAGTGTCTCGCGCAGTTGTTTGATCGTTTATTGCTGCTACAATGGCAGTTTATCCAGATTTGAGTGAGTTTGAAATTGGTGTTATAGTCGGCGACGAGCGATGGGACGTAGCATCTCCAAGGTAGCGATGATGTGAGAATTTTCTCGTACGACAATTTCACTTGTGTACCGTGAGTATCAGGATTCCGGTAAAACTTCTAATCTCTGACATTGCTGCGAGTGGAAAAACATCCTGGGAGAACGGGACGAACAATGACTGAAGAGAATCGTTCAACATCACAGAAGTGCAACCCTTCCGCAAATTGCTGCAGATTTCAGTGTTTGGCCATCAGCAAATATCAGCGTGCGAACCATTCAACGAAACATCATCGATATGGGCTTTCGGAGCCGAAGGTTCACTCGTGTACCCTTGATGACTGCACGACACAAAGTTTTACGCCTCGCCTGGGCCTGTCAACCCCGACATTGGGCGGTTGATGACTGGAAAAATGTTGCCCGGTCGGAAGAGGCTCGTTTCAAATTGTATCAAGCGGACGGACGTGTATGGGTATGGAGACAACCTCATGAATCCAAGCCGGCCGGAGTGGCCCTTGCGGTTCTAGGCGATACAGTCTAGAGCCGAGCAACCGCTACGGTCACAGGTTCGAATCCTGCCTCGGGCATGGATGTGTGTGATGTCCTTAGGTTAATTAGGTTTAATTAGTTCTAGTAGATTAAAACTGAAGAAACTGCAAAAAGGTGGGAATTTAAGGAGATGGGACCTGGATAAACTGACTAAACCAGAAGTTGTACAGAGTTTCAGGGAGAGCGTAAGGGAACAAATACCAGGAATCGGGGAAAGAAATACAGTAGAAGAAGAATGGGTAGCTTTGATGGATGAAGTAGTGAAGGCAGCAGAGGATCAAGGAGGTAAAACGACGAGGGCTAGTAGAAATCCTGGGGTAACAGAAGAAATATTGAATTTAATTGATGAAAGGAGAAAATATAAAAATGCAGTAAATGAAGCAGGAAAAAAGGAATACAAACGTCTCAAAAATGAGATCGACAGGAAGTGCAAAATGGCTAAGCAGGGAGGGCTAGAGGATAAATGGAAGGATGTAGAGGCTTATCTCACTAGGGGTAAGATAGGTACTGCCTACAGGAAAATTAAGAAGACCTTTGGACAAAAGAGAAGCACTTGTATGAATATCAAGAGCTCAGATGGAAACCCAGTTCTAAGCAAAGAAGGGAAAGGAGAAAGGTGGAAGGATTATGTAGAGGGTCTATACAAGGGCGATGTACTTGAGGACAATATTATGGAAATGGAAGAGGATGTAGATGAAGACGAAATGGGAGATATAATACTGCGTGAAGAGTTTGACAGAGCACTGAAAGGCCTGAGTCGAAACAAGGCCCCCGGAGTAGAGAACATTCCATTAGAACTACTGACGGCCTTGGAAGATCCAGTCCTGACAAAACTCTACCATCTGGTGAGCAAGATGTATGAGACAGGCGGAATACCCTCACTCTTCAATAAGACTATAATAGTCTCAATCCCAAAGAAAGCAGGTGTTGACAGATGTGAAAATTACCGAACTATCAGTTTAATAAGTCACGGCTGCAAAATACTAACGCGAATTATTTACAGACGAATGGAAAAACTAGTAGATCAGTTTGGATTCCGTAGAAATATTTGAACACGTGAGGCAATACTGACCCTACGGCTTATCTTAGAAGCTAGATTAAGGAAAGGCAAACCTACGTTTCTAGCATTTGTAGACTTAGAGAAAGCTTTTGACAATGTTGACTGGAATGCTCTGTTTCAAATTCTGAAGATGGCAGGGGTAAAATATAGGGAGCGAAAGGCTATTTACAATTTGTATAGAAACCAAAGGGCAGTTAAAAGAGTTGAAGGGGCAAGAAAGGGAAGCAGTGGTTGGGAAGGGAGTGAGGCAGTGTTGTAGCCTCTCCCCGATGTTATTCAATCTGTACCTTGAGCAAGCAGTGAAGGAAACAAAAGAAAAATTCGGTGTAGTTACTAAAATCCATGGAGTAGAAATAAAAACTTTGAGGTTCGCCGATGACATTGTAATTCTGTCAGAGACAGCAAAGGACTTGGAAGAGCAGTTGAACGGAATGAATGGTGTCTTGAAAGGAGGAAATAAGATGAACATCAACAAAAGCAAAACGAGGATAATGGAATGTAGTCGAATTAAGTCGGGTGATGTTGAGGGTATTAGATTAGGAAATGAGGCACTTAAAGTAGTGAAGGAGTTTTGCTATTTGGGGAGCAAAATAACTGATAATGGTCGAAGTAGAGAGGATATAAAATGTAGACTGGCAATGGCAAGGAAAGCGTTTCTGAAGAAGAGAAATTTGTTAACATCGAGTATTGATTTAAGTGTTAGGAATTCGTTTCTGAAATTATTTGTATGGAGTGTAGCCATGTATGGAAGTGAAGGACGATAAATAGTTTATACAAGAAGTGAATAGATGCTTTCGAAATGTGGTGCTACAGAAGAATGCGAAGATATGATGGGTAGATCACATAACTAATGAGGAGGTGTTGAATAGGATTGGGGAGAAGAGACGTTTGTCGCACAACTTGAGAAGAAGAAGGGATCGGTTGGTAGGACATGTTCTTAGGCATCAAGGGATCACCAATTTAGTGTTGGAGATCAGCGTGGAGGGTAAAAATAGTAGAGGGAGACCAAGAGATGAATACACCAAGCAGATTCAGAAGGATGTAGGTTGCAATAGGTACTGGGAGATGAAGAAGCTTGCACAGGATAGAGTAGCATGGAGAGCTGCATCAAACCAGTCTCAGGACTGAAGACCACAACACACAACAACAACAATTAGTCCTAAGTTCTAGGCGACTGCTGACCTCAGATGTTAAGTCGCATAGTGCTCAGAGCCATTTGAACCATTTTTTTTTCATGAATCCATGGCCCCTGCATCTCAGCAGGGGACTGTTCAAGCTGCAGAGGCTCTGTAATGGCGTGGGGCGTGTGCAATTGGAGTGATATAGGACCCCTAATACGTCTGGATACGACCATGACAGTAACACGTACGTAAGCGTCCTGTCTGTTCACCTGCATCCATTCATGTCCATTGTGCATTCCCACGGACTTCGGCAAATGCGACAATTCTACTTCACACATTTGAGATTCTAGGCCAAAGACGTGCCTCGAGACGCTCCGAACCGCGGTGGGATACCAACGTGACTGTCTGCCTGAAAACCAGGAGTGATGGTATGGTGTATCATTTCATTTCAACCTTACAACACAGCAAGTACGTGGACGATATTCTACGCCCCGTGTTGTTGCCATTCACGGTAAGCCTTCCGGGGGTACGTTTCAGGAAGATAATGCCCGTTCGCACACGGCGAGAGTTTGTAGCCGGCCGGTGTGGCCGAGAAGTTCTAGGCGCTGCAGTCTGTAACCGCGCGACCGCTACGGTCGCAGGTTCGAATCCTGCCTCGGGCATGGATGTGTGTGATGTCCTTAGGTTAGTTAGGTTTAAGTTCTAGGGGACTGATGACCTAAGATGTTAAGTCCCATAGTGCTCAGAGCTATTTTAGAGTTTGTTCTGCTTGTCTTCGTGCTTGCCAAACTCTACCCTGGCCAGCATGATCTCCTGATCTACCCCCAATTGAGATCGTTTCGGATTTTGACGATACAATCCACCAATTGAGTAGGATTTGGCACGATATCCTCCAGGAGGACATCAAATAACTCTGTCAGTAATGCCAAGACGAATAACTGGCTGCATAAGGGTCAGAAGTGGACCAGCGAGTTATGGACTAACTCAATTTGTAAATGTCTTTCTCTTGAATCAGTCCTCCTGTTTTTCAGAATTTGTAATCATTTGTTTGCCTGTTCATCTACATCGTACCTAATGATTTCCGTCTCATTTGAATAATTCCTCCGTATTGCGTCGCTTTTTTGTGTGTTAGAGTGTAACTTCTTACACGTACACAGCGTTGGCGGTTATTTAAACGATAAAGCTTGCAATTCTCTGCGACTGACAGAACGGCCGCCAGCGGTATTGGTGTTGTTCCTGTTTAGTGATGTTGCATGCCTGATGGAGTATATGAGGGTCGTATACAGCGTCAGATGTTGAATGATCGCTGTTAAGGACACGGAAATGCCGCCTACTCGTGTCAGACAGCTTTATCAGCGCCTGCCAAGAGTTTGGAAGGGGTCTTCTTGTAAATTATAACTCAGCCAGTCATTTCCCTTTTTTTTCTTTCTTTTGCGCTTTTCAATCATTTGAAAATATATTTCTGGA
This sequence comes from Schistocerca gregaria, assembly GCF_023897955.1. Taxonomy (NCBI): domain Eukaryota; kingdom Metazoa; phylum Arthropoda; class Insecta; order Orthoptera; family Acrididae; genus Schistocerca; species Schistocerca gregaria. Next base: position 198,964,429 of record NC_064931.1, on the reverse strand, counting down.
TCTGTTATTGTTTTAGTGCAGACTCTATGTGTGATGTTGCACTGGTTATGTTCCTGGGCTCCGTTTCGCATTTAGCACCAGCAGTTATAAGTGTACGTACTTACTCGTACCGCAAGTATTGAGTCTAAGTATGCTGACGGAACATGCACAGCACTGCGGGTAGTACTATATACTAATTAAATAATTATAGTGATGATTGCATTATGTATAAATCTGTTCTTATAATGGATTCATGTTGACTATCTTATTCGAGGTAGTTAGTCTTCATATACAAATACAGTTCTTTATTTTAAAATAGTATACAAAGCTACAAACCTTAAATATGTGTAACTGGCTCTTTTTCAGTATTCCGCTATCAAATTTTACTTATTCACATCTAACTGTAGAGGAAGGAAGTAACGCTAGTAGGTAGGGGAAAATCTCAGGCAACCAGCTTTCTATACAATACTTCTTGTGTTTCTGTATGCTTTCTGCATGCCAATATGATGTGATTCAGATCGGGCTCACCAGGTTGAGCCTCATCTCAACTTTCAGAGACTCGAAGTTTTATTCAATGTAAATGTGCAGGGTAACAGATAATCTAGTTCTGCGTGGGTTCCTCCAATGAGTTCAAACCGTGTTAGGTAGCGCAGGGTTATCACAACGGACTCGCATTTTGGGGAACGACGGTTTAAATCCGCGTCCGGCTATCCTGATTTAGGTTTCCTTTAATTTCTCTAAATCATTTAAGGATAATTCCGGGATGCTTCCTGTAAAAGGACATGGACTGTTTTCTTCACCACCCTTCCTTAATTCCAACTTGTGCTCCTATCTCTAATGACCACGTTGACGATAGGGCGTTAAACTTCAATCTTCCTTCCTTCCTTAAAATAAGTTCACGGGATGGCAGAATTACTCCTTTAACGGTATCCCAGAGGGGGTGGCAACCCGGAAGGGGGGGGGGGGGGCGACGCAGTGCTTTAGATATTGAAGCTGCATTCAGGAGGTACGTGTTTCAAATCCTCGTCCGGCCATACTGCTTAAGGCTTTCCATGGTTACCATAAATCGCATAGGGTAGATGCCAGAATGGATTGTTTAAGAACGACCCTTCCCATCGTAGTACAGCCAGGGCTTGTTCTCCTTCTCTAGTGACGTCTTCGTGAAAGGGCTCTTGAGCACCAATTCCATTCATTCACTTTCTCTCAACAATTACGCTGACAATAATATTTTCGCGGAAGGGGGAGGGTAATGAAGTAGAGGACACAAAAGTATGTAGTTGCTGCAACACGTTTTCAGGCTTCATATACGGTGTTGGATATACTTGCAACAGAAAATATTTACGAGCTAAATTCTTTCCATCACTTTTGCACCAACGTGCGGATCAGGCAGGCCGTAGTTTGGACCAGCAATGCATTACTTTTAGTTAAAGGCACGTTGTTTTCCTCTGTGAACATTTTAAATAGCAGACAAACCTAAATATTTTCTGTGCTTCAGATCAAGACAGTTATTTAAACCATAACTGATTCACAATCAGACAAATGCCATACGTTAAACTGTGTGACATTTTCCCTCTCTGTGGATTTTATATAAGTTTGTATAGGATACTATCAAATTGGGTATTGTCAATGGGCGAAGGAATAACTGAAGATAAAGTGTTGACATAATTACTGTATCCATTCTCGGTGGAGGTCTTAACGGTAACAGTAGAGGTGGTAGCTGATGAACGTTATCAGGATATCATCTCAATTCTGAGAAGGAGTGTAAATGCATTTTTGCGCTTCAGACTTCCAGGTAACTGCGAGCTACTGTTGCTGCCTGCAGTTCCGAGTATATCATAGCGCCGTCCTTGCAAATACCTATCTCTGTCCTCCGAAGGAACAGTCAACATACCATGTAGTGTCTATAGGCTTGCTGTAGCTGTTGTGCAGTCGTTTTATACATACATCCCAGTATTTGTACCTATGGTCAGGAAATCTAGAGCTGTGATCAGATGCTGTATCGTAGCTAGTCTTGTATTAAATTGCTTTCCTTGATTCTTAATACTCATTACTTCTCAAATATAGCACTTGCCTGTACTCGAAGTGAGACAAACATGTGATATACGTACTTCATAGCAATATGAAGTGTACATACATGTTTCTAGCGATAAGCAGTACTCTGTGCCAGCTGCACTCGTTCCTCTCTGAGCGTATCATAAAGAATAATGTGAAACAACATAAAAATTATCATAAATGAAAAGCATTATTGTGCACATTCTACGCAAGTTGATTGTATTTTATCCGCATACGCTGTTCTTGGTTCGGTGGAAGCAGAAAGGTTACTTTCGCTCACTTTTCATGAGAGCGCTGACATAAATTGGCTGCTGCAGGTGACATTTGTGACATGGAAAATAAAACTGGATAGGAAGAATGCGGTAAGTCGGCATGCTGTTCCGAGTACCATTCAGATGTCCTCTCGTAGCTTGCATAGTGACTAGACGAATTTGTATTTTGTTGCTCCACTTGCAGGACAATATTAACACAGCACTCGTATTATTACGGTATATTGATAATTTTTACTTTCTGGATTGTTTGATTACAACAGAATGAAACACAATTTTCGTGCCATACCAGTTTCACCTTTATTCTCTGCAAGGCATCTTCAGTGGCCTGGAATATGTATATATTTTTACTATTTAGTTTACATTTTGGTTCAAATGGCCCTGAGCACTTTGGGACTTACCATCTGAGGTCATCAGTCCCCTAGACTTAGAGCTACTTCAACCTATCTAACCTAAGGACATCATACACATCCATGCCCGAGGCAGGATTCGAACCTGCGACCGTAGGAGCAGCGCGGTTCCAGACTGAAGCGCCTACAACCGCTCGACCACAACGGCCGGAATACATTTTGGGGCAATGTACCTAAAAACATGTACATATTCCAGGCCAGTGAAGATGCCTTGCAGAGAATAAAGGCGAAACGCGTATGGCACGAAAATTGTGTTTCATTCAGTTGTAATCAGACGGCCCAAAAAGTAAAAACTATCAATATACCGTAATATTACACGCAATCGAGGAAGACAGGACTAAAAAAAAGTTGAAGATGTGAACAGCAATAGTAGTTCCATTCTTGGCGCAGGTTATCGCCGTCATTTGCTGCAGCCCCTTCGGTACAACCGCTAGGAATTTATATGACGATGATGCTTGCTACTGCCATTACGACTGGCTGAAGTGGCGACTACTTAAGGTTTGATAGGCATGTCAGCGTGGCAAGGAAACTCTACCACGTCGGCTAACCAGTTCTTCTTACTCGTACCTACAATTAAGTTTTTTTTTTGTGCCGTATCATAGATGACGAGGTAGGAACATCGCATTCCGTTACCCCGAGGCGGATTTCAGTGGTGCGTAGGAAATATAGCTACGTCTTCCAACTGATCTCTGCAGCCCATGAGGAGCAATTCCGCGGCGCAGGGAGGGTTGATTCCTCCACCATTGTTGAGAACGATTTAGTCGATAAATATGTAAATGTTATGAGCTAGCTGACATCAGTATGTGTTTTTAAATAGCGCGAAGAGAGAAGTGAGGATCTGTTAAAAACAATATTGACGCAATCAGACCGAAATGTATAAACAACTCTCTACGTAAAATACCAGAGGATAATTAACAAATGGTCGAATGTTATAGTAAAAAAATTATGGTTATCAGGAGATAGTCCTTCACCCACGAAAGAGAGATAAGTGAATCAAGATTTGTGGTCCGGCGGCATGGCGCATTGTCATCCATAAAAATTCCATCGACTTTGGAAACGTGAAGTGTTATGGTGTGCAGTCAAGCGCCGGCGCGTCAGTCGGGAACAATAGAGAAGACGTCAGCCAATCGCACGTTGACCGACCCCTCTCCAGGATGACAACGCAACAGCAGCGGCCCCTATGTGAAGAGGACATAACCGCCACGACCGACTGTCGGCGCGCCCCAGTTCAATAGAGCCTCAAGACTAGTTATCTCGCGTGTACTGCTTACTGTTTATACTGATGAAGATGCATTATTTCGCATGTCGCCCTTTGCTTGCGACACATCTGTGTTATTGTCATTGTTCTTTTTGAAATAAAACTCATTAGTACGACTATTTGATTGCTTGTCCAGCTAACCGAGAAGGCAGTATTCCTAGACGCCCCATATTTGACGACAAGGAGACGTAGTATGAAGTCCATGAATGGCTGTAAATGGTCTCCAGGTTTTTTTTTTTTTTTTAAAAAAAAAGAGGTGGTGCCCCTCCACGCCCACACCGCCATGATGGCCAACTCAATAGGTGTACTGCCACCTCTGCATAAGGGTTAGTATTCATTAAAGTGAGGTGTCGCAGGATGTGGGTACTGCGATGTTTGCGTACGTCTGGTTAAGGTTAACCATTAATACGCACTCATCTGGAGATAGATTGGGTCGAAGTCGAACGAAGGGTAGCGGTTTGGAGGGCAGAGGAAAAAAAGTGCCAAGGCAAGAGCCAAGGGGAAAAAAAACCTCTGCGATAGTTAGGTCGGGTGGTAAGAGCAGTAGCGGATGTCTTGCTGCCTGCGATAGGTCGTGCAAGGGTAGGCTTTCTTATTAGTGGGTATCATGCATGTCGATACCTTTGACGTTGTGCGGTTGTGTTGCTCGTAGGCTGGCGCTGGGTGCCGGTGTAGAGCTCTCGTTCAGCGTCAGCTACCTGCAACAGTTAGGTTTATTATCTTTTTGTGTCCGATAGGTTATATATCGGATGCACCGTGTAAGGTAATGTTGGCGGTTTGTTTGTGCGTCAGTGGGCGAGCTCGTCGGTGTCCCTGCTGTGGCCTGTTGGTCGGTTCTAATAGCAGCTGGTAGTTGCCAGTCAGTGTTGCTGATATGCAGGGGCTTGCCGACGTTTGTCGCTTGTTTGTATATGTTAGTTTACCATAGGTGGCTATGCCCTAGCTACTAGTAGTGTCCTTCCACCTATGGTTGTAAGGTCTCCACGTAGCCCAACATAACCATTTACTGGTAATGATCGCTTCGTTTGGACCAGAGGACCCAGGCTATTCCATGTAAACCCAACCGTAACCATTATGGAGCCAACACCAATTGCACTGTGCCTTGTTGACGACTTGGGTCCATGGGTTCGTGAGGTCTGCACCACACTCGAACCCTACCATCAGCTCTTACTAACTGGAATCGGGACTCGTTTGTCCAGGTCATTGTTTTCCAGTCTTCTAGGATCCAGCAGATACGGTCACGAGACCAGGAGAGACGCTGCTGGCGATTTCGTATTGTTAGCAAAGGCACTCGCGTCGGTCGTCTGCTGCCATAACCCATTAACGCCAACTTTCGCCGCACTGTCCTAACGGATACGTTGGTCGTGCATCCGTCATTGTTTTCTTCGGTTATTTTGCGCAGTGTTGCTCGTCTGTTAGCACAGACAACGCTACGCAAACCCTGCAGCTCTGGGTCGTAAAGTGAAGGCTGTGGGCCACTACGTTATCCGTGGAGAGTGGTAATTCCTGAAATGTGGTAATCTCGACACACTCTTGACTCTGTGGATCTCTGAACATTGAATTCCCTGACGATTTCGGAAATGGGATGTCCCATACGTCTAGCTCCAACTATCGTTTCGCGTACAATGTCGATTAATTCCCGTCGTGCGGCTATAAACACGCCGGAAACCTTTTCAAACGAATTGCATGAGTACAAATGACAGCTCCGCCAATGCACTGCTCTTTTATACCTTGTATACGCGATACTACCGCCATCTGTAGGTCTATATGTGCACATCGCTATCCCATGACTTTTGTCGCCTCAGTGTACACTACTCGTCAATATTGTAGAACCACTTTCTCGATGTTTCGTCCTCTAGAATATTATAATCCCTGGTATTGTTGTAGAAGCTGGACAGTTATAATCCGCAGCATTCGCTGTATTGATCCGAGCGTCCTCTGCAGGAAGACCTTTATCGTAAACATGGGCTAAGTGTCATTTAGATCAGAAACTAGATGTATATATAGAATATTTGATTTTTTCGTATCGCACGGTTTTCAGAATTTGCCATTCTGTTGTTTCCACAGCCCCAGCGCTAATATGGACATCATTTGTACTTTCTATGAAATTTTTCAGAGGCATTCGCTTGCTTTTGGAATTTATTGCCAATCGAATATCCATCTATCCACTGTGCTCCATTGTCTGTGTACTCCATTCGGATTTCTATGAGCGTAGCCGTGTGCCAGTAGCATCGCAGCGAAGTTTCCTAATCTTACTTTCAGTCGTAGCAATCAGACGAAGAAATTGGACTTCGCCTTTCCTTTGTGGTGCCGCTTCAGGTTACAGCAGCCGCATAATCCGCTTCTATGATCTGAGATCATTTGCTTGCGAAGGTGCTAGGCACAAACAAATGAGACTGGCTACTGATTGGAGATAGTGGCCCTCATTGATTCCGATAAAATCCACCTGTTCTCTACCCATTTATTCTGGGAGTGCCACTGGCGTCATGTCTTCCATTGGAAGATGTTGCACGGTCGACGGCCTTAGGCAATAGCCCTAATTATAGATATAAGTCACTCTTTGGTGTAGCCATTTTGATGTGGAGGCACGGGACGGTCACGGCAATTAACGTTCGCAGTGGTAACCCTGCGATTAAAGCGCCACAGAATCAGCGGATAACTGCTTTGAGCGGCCGAGCGTATAATCTCTATGAAAAATCAGTAGCACGTCCGGTTAGTGACGTAGGTGATTCCGTGTAACATGTTTAGGTACAAGTCTAATCGACCATGTCGATAAATTGAAACAGTTATCACAGACGATAAAACTGCTAAGTAATCGACACACTGCAACTTTTTAGCCCATTCAAACAAGTCTGTGTTATTCAGATACAAACGAACGGCTGTTATCTCTGTTTAGACTTAAGTTTTCGTAGTGCAGATGCGAAAAATACAACTGTAGACAAAAGTGTAAATGCAGTCATAATTTTCACTTGTCTTAAGTTCCTATGGCATTTGTTTTATTTTGTTATTGGTTCCAGGCAAAGCCCGTTCCCCCACACACATTTATGCAACACCTGGTGCGCTGCAGATCTACGCCATTGTCTCCCTCTCGGGTTCGTTTCTTTGATGGCTGTCTTATTGATGACGTTTGACGCTAAGATATGACAAGCGGTCGGGAATGAATCTTTCATGACCCCATAGAAAGAACTGTACCGTCTTTCGCTTCGAGTGATTTAACGAAAGGTCGCAAAATCTGAACTAACCCCCACCCCCTCTCCGCCCCACCGCTCTCTCTCTCTCTCTCTCTCTCTCTCCCTCCCTCCCTCCCTCCCTCCCTCCCTCCTTCTTCTTCTTCTTCTTCATCTTTCAGTCTATAACCCCTTTCTCTCCAGTGACAATGTTTTTCGTAGATCGTATACAACTGAGGCGTAATAGTAATTAGTGTAGCTCAGGATGACGCAGCAACGCAATAGTTGACGGACATGCGTTATATAGTCTAAATAGCTGTAATAAAATTGTAACTTTCTGATTAGAGATTCTGTAGTGTCCAAAAGGTAGAGTTGATCAAGTGAAGCCCGCATCTCGTGGTCGCGCGGTAGTGTACTCGCTTCCCGCGCCCGGGTTCGATTCCCGGCGGGGTCAGGGATTTTCTCTGCCTCGTGATGGCTGGGTGTTGTGTGTTGTCCTTAGGTTAGTTAGGTTTAAGTAATTCTAAGTTCTAGGGGACTGATGACCATAAATGTTAAGTCCCATAGTGCTCAGAGCCATTTTTTTTGATCAAGTGAAGGATAAAACTGTGTACCGGACCGAGACTCGAACTCGGGACCTTTGCCTTTCGCGGGCAAGTGCTATACCAACAGAGGTACCTAAGCACGACTCACACCGTGTCCTCGCAGTTGTACTTCCGCCAGTATCTCGTAAAATTGTGAGGACGGGGCGTGAGTTGTTCTAGGGTAGCTCAGTCGGTAGAGCACTTGCCCGCGAAAGGCAAAGGTCCCGAGATCGAGTCTTGGTCCGGCACACAGTTTTAATCTGCCAGGAAGTTTCAAATCTGCGCACACTCCGCTGCAGAGTGAAAATTTCATTCTGGAAATGATGGATAATTTAGTAAAATAATTCCTTGCATCTTCTCCTTGAGTTCAGGGAATTAAAGCCTATTACACTGAAAGTTCAAAGCTTCTTCCTCTCCATCCCTCTCGGCGTGTACAAAAAGGACAGCACTGATAAAGAGTTAGCATAGTAGTACAATACGTCGGTATACTTATAATGTTACTCGTGAGTGCTAGCTTCTCGTATCAGCCCGACAACGGGAGTAGAGTTCCGCGCTGGCGTCGTGACGTCACACAGCCTTGTTTGTACAAGTGAAACGCGCTCGTTTCCATTTACGTCCGAGGTATCTCAGCGAGGTCATGGGTTACCCGTTGTACTTCGCGCCTATAATATCTGTAATTTTCCTAACCCTATTCGCTTTTCCTCTCAGGCAAAATTATTTGCCGGAAGCAACTTCACGGTATATCTTCAATACCAGACGTCCATTACTAGCCAGTGGAGTATATGATTACCCCCTTGTGAATCGAGTTGTGTGTGATCGCATCCAAGTTAGATTTGTTCCTGGGGCTGGCGAGCTGCAGCAACTGCATCCCGATATTTTCGAATAAGGAATTCCACTTGGCCATTGATAGTTCCTCCATTTTTTTAAAAAAATATGCTGGTATATTTAACGCTGTGGTAATGAACATTTCTATGTCAATTCTTAGTATTATTTGGGTCCTTACACGAAAGTAGTGTAGTTTAATGTTTGTTGTAAAATGTGTAGCGAGACCCAATTGAACCTGCCCCACAGTTTTATTCCTATTATACGGTTCGGTGGTGTCCGAAGCTTGCATTGCTGAGAGGCATAGCTTCCTTATGCCAAACATGATTGATAGGCGTTCCATCGGATTCAACATGCGATCTCGACTGCTACGAATTTACTGCGGTGTGAACAGCAAGCGTCACACTAGCGACGTCTTAGAGCTGGAAGCACAGCCCCTTCGCTTCAAGTAACATGTGGACATTCCTCCCCCCCCCCCCCTCACTTTTGCAAAAGCCTTCTAACAAGGGAAACTCACATCGCACCCCCCCCCCCCCCCCTCCCCCACAGAGTTAGTGGTAAATTGGAACAGTGGATAGCCCGTCATCAACTCAACACAGATCAAGCATGAAAATCGGAAGAATGTGTATTGAACTGAGAAAAAAGAAGCAAAATAGAAACAAAGAGTCCAAGCTCAAGATGTGCAGCATCGAGCGGCTTTGAACACCCACGAAGTCGTGGTTGTCCGGTCGCTGCAAAGCGGGAGATTTGAGCTGAAATCTCTACTGTCCCCCCTTTTTTTCTATAAAATTGTGAGCTGTCTGATCGGTCACTGACGTGACTGTTCTCCTTCTGTAATCTTAGCAATTGTCATATTACACATTAGTTATGCAATATGAGTCATGTTGTAAGAAATTACTACCGTCACAAGTAAATGTGATCAATAGTGAGGTTGGGCGAGATGCCGCATAAGCTTCTCAAAGAAATGAAACGAACAAATAAACGGACGTAAACTATGTTACAACAAAGGAATTCAAGAGTCAAAACTTCCTAAAATGAACGCAGGAGTCACAACATGTGCTACTGGTGTAGAGCAAATAGGAGGTTTGTACATCTGGAGGTCTGTTCCTTACACCTCGCTGTTGCAAACGGACGTTACACTACGACACAGACATAAATTTGAATAAAGCGAACAGAAACGTCAATGACCGGACGGACACTTCATAATTTTGTGAAAAAAAAGGGGCAGGAGGGAGATATGAGCAGAGCTCTCCCCCTTCGCAGTCCCACACCGAGACCACATAACCACGACGCCGTGGATATTCTGTTTTACTCGGTGTCACACATCCGAACTCGGACCGTTCACTGTTTCTATTTTGCTTCTTTTTTCACAGTTCACTACACCTTCTTTCTGTCCACATGCTTGATCTGTGTTCAGCTGTTTACAGGCTATCCACTGGGACAGCTTATCACTAAATCTGAGGGCAGTGCGACTGGGAGTTTCGCTTGTAAGAATAACGAGTACCACTACTTCACTGGTTTGCACGTTCGCCTAGCTCACCGAACACGTCGAGGATGTTATTGGTCGGCAACTTTTTCTTCACGGTCCTCCATCAACACTTTTGATGCTCTGTAGACTCACAAACTGACCACGTGAAGCGACATTCCTCCCAAGTACATTATGTCCTACTTGATCGTGGTGGCTGAACATCATACTGGAGCCAGAGATAAAGTAAGTTCTATTGTCCTATTCATATGTTTATTGTCATCTAAAGCAAAGTTTACTTCAGTCGCACGCAACCTTCACGGTGTTTTGATAAGGGCCGACTAACAACTTGGTAACGACCTTCTTCAAGAAAGCGCTCCGTGGATCACGAAGAGATCATGTATATTGTAAACCGGACTGCTTTTGAACACAAATCAAGTTAACCATCACAGTGATAAGTGTGACTCAAAATGGTTTCTCCGGCAGTGTACTTAATGACGAGGTGTCAAAACACGAGCAATTGAAACATATATACCAGCTCTCACGGGAGAGAGAGAGAGAGAGAGAGAGAGAGAGAGAGAGAGAGAGAGAGAGAGAGAATGGAATAGTTTGCCGGCCGCTGTGGCCGAGCGGTTTCAGGCGCTTCAGTCCGGAACCACGCCTCTGCTATGGTTGCAGGTTCGAATCATGCCTCGGGCATGGATGTGTGTGATGTCCTTAGATTAGTTAGGTTTAATTAGTTCTAAGTTCTAGGCGACTGATGACCTCAGAAGTTAGGTCGCATAGTGCTCAGAGCCATTTGAACCATTTTTGAACTCTGCTAGAGACACTTTCAGTGTGGTGTCAGAATGTCTGTGAAGGAACGGCAGCCCGTTCTTGCGCAACAGTCGAAATCACAGAAGGGAGTGATGTCGGACGCTTGAATCTGGAGCGAAGTCGACGTTCTAATTCGTTTCGAAAGTGTTCCATGGGTTTCTAGTCGGGTCTCTGGACAGGCCAGTCCATTTAAGGAGTGTTATTGTCCACGAACTTTTCTCTCACAGATGCTACCTTATGACAGGGTGCATTGTCACGCTGATACAATCATCATTTCCGAATCCGGACGTTCACTGTACACAATAGACAGTGTTGTAAAATTTGATCGTATCCTTCACTATTTGGCATTTTCTTAAGTGCAGCGATAAGACCTCACTTTTAACCGCGAATAACACTCCCATACTGCAACACCACCTCCTCCGTGCTTCACTGTTGGCACTACGAAGTAGCGATGGCAGGTAAGTTCTCCAGATATTCGCCAAACCCAAACCCTTCCATCGGATTGCAACTGGCTATACAGTGATTCATCACTCCAAATCTCTCATTTCCACTTACCCACTTTCCAGTCGAGTGCTCGCGTAACTTTGCCTATAGAAACGTGTAGCTTATGGAGAGACACACTACTGTGTACCCCATTCTCTATAATTCTCGACGCACTGTCTCGGTACTAGCTGAGCTGCTGATAGCACTCACGAGGCATTCCTTCCCGTGGCTTCATGCAGTTGTTTGCAGTAACCTTCCAGAATGCTTCACGGTCCCTGTCCGTCAGTGCGTAAGGTCTGCCTGATCTTCGTTTATCTGTAGTTGTTCCTTGGCGTTTCCACTTCACGATCACATAACCAGCAGTCGACATGGGCAGATTTGGAAGGGTTAAAGTGTCCCTGATGTATTTGTTACTGAGGCCACATTAAATGACTAGTCCACGTCCAAAGTCCCCGAGATCTCCTGATCGACCAATTCTGCTGTTACTGTTTCTCAAGTGACAACGCGTTACTATCTTCATTCCTTTATAGTGGCGAGTTCGCCCTCGTGATATCTACTGGCCAATCCCACATTACATAATGGTGTCCGGATACTTTTGAACAGATAGTGTGCATCCCCACCCACATTTAGGTTTTCCGTGCCTTCGTTAATCACTAGAGGTGAATTCCAGGACGGATCCACCGAGAGGCAGCGCATTTTTCATTCCTCCAATCGTTATCTGGCCAAGATAGAGCACCGTCTGTAATGACACGGAAGTTCAAAATGGTTCAAATGGCTCTGAGCACTATGGGACTTAACATCTGAGGTCATCAGTCCCCTAGAACTTAGAACTACTTAAACCTAATTAACCTAAGGACATCACACACAACCATGCCCGAGGCAGGATTCGAACCTGCGACCGTAGAGGTCGCGCGGTTCCAGACTGAAGCGCCTAGAACCACTCGGTCACAGCGGCCGGCAACAGGGTAGTCGATTAGACGTTAAACTCTAACCTACTTATACTCCTACGTCTTGATACTACCATGAGTTTCTTGATACTACCATGAGTTAGATTTCTGTTATAATCATCATCCCTATTTAATAAGTTTTTGAGAACCATGCTAGAGCCCAAATGGCGTCAGTAGCGGGGTTGCACGATATTGGACTTCGCCCTTAAGGAGCCAGCGTTCTTAAAAGTTTTGCGGAGAAGTGCGGAGCTGTGACAGAAAGAGGCATTTGACGAGTATAGTGGGATAGTATGAATATATTGCAAGTGAAAACTACTGTAGTTAAAACTAGTACGTCTATAATCAGTTATGATGCAAGCGTCCAACGTTTTCGTGTAGTCTACTTGCAGCAGCAAACTGGAGATTGCAGTAGGTCTCCAATGTTTTGAAGTGGTGGTACATGCATAATGTAGCTCAGTTTTATGATTGTGAACTCTCGTCTGGACATGGCGTAGATTCCAGACGAGTTTGATGTTTTGCAAAAATGTTGTATTAACCAAATGTGCGTAGTGTCAACCAAATAAATGTGGCAGGAAGAGAATTACTTACAACCGAAAGTAGTAGCTGTTATGAGGTGTCATGTTCGCGCGCACTAACCATACAGCCTTGTCGCAGAGCCGGATAGGGTTAGGCGGCAGCTATTGCAGTATGATGGCAACACAGATTAGCAAAAATTTACACAAATTTAAAGTTATTTAATTTTAGCGTGACGATAGGGGGTGACAAGTCAGTGTTCATTGTATCGACCTATTTTTTAATTCTGGCTCGCCGCGCGGCTAGAGGCGCCATGTCACGGACATGTTTCTAGCATAAGTTAGTTTAAGTAGTGTGTAAGTATAGGGTCCGATGACCTCAGCAATTTGGTCCCTAAGGAATTCACACACATTTGAACAATTCTGGTACAGTTCTGGATCCAGTGACCGATAACTACGATCGCTTGTAGAGTATCCTTGAGCTCTTATTGGCGGCGACTGTGGACACGGTCCAGATGCCGTCGAGGCACTGCTGATACTCTGCTGGTGCCGTGCTATACTGACTGAGAGGCGCGGTGTGGCCCCTTGAAGGAGAGATGTGCACTTGGTTAGTACAAGGGTCGTCCAATAAGTAATGCCCCACCTTTTTTTTTTCTCAGAACATATTTATTGTTAAGAGACAGAATTTGATGATAATCTACACCAACATGTCTTTTTCATGTCCTGGTTTTCTACATAGTCTCCATCACGTTCTATGGCCGTACCCCGACGTTGTTGAAGAGCATGTATTCCCTGCTGGTAAAAGCTCTTGTCCTGTAGGCGTAGCCATGTTTTCACTGTGTGACTAACACCCCCGTCATCTTCAACGTGTGTTCCCCGTAGAGAACGTTTAAGCAGCCCAAAGAGATGGAAGTCCGAGGGTGTCAGGTCTGGACTGTAGGATCCATGAGGCAGTGATGTCAGCCCAATTTGGTGATGTGTTCCCGGGTTCCCAGACTTGTGAGTGGGAGTGCATTATCGTGTTGGAGCAAGATTTCTGCTGCATTTTTGTCCGATCGAACACGTCGGAAACGGTTCTTGAGTTTATTTATATTCACCACGGTTATTTTTTTTTGTTTCAAACAATAATGCAATAACAGCACGCTGCTCGTAACGTGAATCGTATGTAGACGACATTTTGACGCTGTACTACTACTTTGCCAGAACGTTTGCTATGTATATCAATGGCTTTAAAAAATGTGGAGCATTACTTATTGAGCGACCTTCGTATTTGGGAAACGTATGGTGAAAGCTGAAAATAGACCGTGCCTTGTTGAGTCCTCTGTCGTGTTAACTCTGTCGTACCTGAGCACTAGGCAGCCAGGTGCTCTTCTATGTGTGGCTGTGTGTTTACCTTTCGGAGGACAAACAAAAATATGACGCACTGCAAAACTGGCTGTATGAAGGGAACAGTACCATCGTAATCAAACAAATTTCCAAGCACTCTTATACAGGCATCTGTGCCTAACGCAGTAACTGTTTTGCTTATCGACCAGTAGCCGTAGAAAGAGAGAACGTAGACGTTAGTTGCGTCTGCGAATGTGCTCCGAGTGTTAACGTTGTCACGCAATTAGTTAACATATCTTGAACAGCACAGTACACACGTGGTTTATCAGGCGCTGAGAGGAGAAGTGAACTGCTGCGAGGGCGTTGCCTGTTAGGACTTTCACCTATCCTCCGACACGGTGGCGAAAGTGCGTAATGGTGGCTCGCCGCGGGCTTGGGCCACGCCTCTGCCGTTGTTGCTTGTCTCTCCATTTGTTTCCCACTTGTCTGATCTATCTTACCGTTACTACACTCGCTGATGTCATATGAAATTCCTGCCCTCGTTTGTGACTCTTGGTTCCCTCTTTCATTGGAGTCTGACAGTGTTTTGTTCTCACAACAATAGACTACAGAAGGTATGTGATTTGCTTTTGCGACGTAGTCCCCGTTTTAAGACAGTGCACGTCATTCAACTTTTTTTTTTAATGGATACATTCGTTCCTTGAAATACAGTCCTGCAAGACCAACGAATTACGCGTTTAAGCTGCCCTAACTACTCCCTTTGTCAGAAAAGTTCCAGGACAGGTTTTTTATTTTTTTTTTTTTAAAGTAATGATCGTAGCTCGTATTGAAGTAGTACACTTGGCAGTCTATACACAGTTGCCAAAGTTTCTAGAGGTCTTGGAAGCAAGCAGGGAAATTTTCAACTGCGATGCTTGTAAACTGATTTATCTCAGTCCGCTGGATGTCTGCGATATCTTGATGACGCTTTCCTTTCAGTAGCCTTTTCGCTCGCGGAAGTAACAAAAAATCGTAAGGCGAGAAGTCGAGCATATATGGCCGATCCGGTATGGCGATAACAGAATGTCTGGCCGAATACTCGTTAACAGATAAGGCAGTATGGTGTCATGCAGTAAGAACAAGTCTTGAGAATGCCACAAATCAGGGCGGCAACGTCGAATTTCTTGTCGCAAACGTTTGAAGACTTCGATATAAAGAGTTCGGTTCACTGTTAGACGTGGCAGAACATACTAGAGGTGAACCAGTCCTTTACTATCAAAGACTGCAGTCAACATTGTCTCTGTTCTTGAAGGTTGTCGTTTGACATTTTTTCGAGGCTAGTGATTCAGGATTCGGGCTTTACAGCTCTTTGACACTTCGTGTGAGGATCATACAGCACTAACTTTTATCCCCAGCAATAATCTTTGACAGGAATGCGAGGTAACGTCTGACTCTGATCAGCTGTTCAGCAGAAATTCTTCGTCTTTCCTCTTTCTGTTCACCTGTTAGTGAGTGACGGACGGGTTTTTGATTATCTGTTTCCCTACATTTTCGCGTAAAATATTACGACACACATCACGATTCAAGTTAAGTTCTTCTGATATCGAACGCACAGTTACGTGACAGTCTTCTTGCAGTAACTGCCATACACGTTTGGATCGGTGTGTGCTGTAGACGGGCGACCAACTCTGGGATCGTCTTGCACTGAATCTGTGCCTTCAAGAAAACGTTTGTGCCACTCGAAAACACGGCTTCTTGAAAGTGCGTTGCCTTCACATGCTTGCTTGATCATTGTCCACGTTGCGCTTCGGGTCAAACGCAGAGCTTAATGTTCACTCTTTGCTCATAATCACATACATTGTGTTAGCGTAACTAATTCGCCAAGAACCCAAACAGTGTATTGCTAAGCACAGCCCTGCCACCTAGATAGTTTGCGCGGAAACATGGCCAAGGTCATTTCACGGACTCACACATACCAGGTAACATAAAAACATCATTTGTTCCTTATTAATACTGTAAACACAGAAATAAAAAAAATACCGTGGAACTTTTCTGACGAAGGGAGTATATTAGACTGCAGACTATCTTCTTTAGATGTGGAAAATAAGTGGAAATCAGAGAGTGCCAAATTTGGTCAGGCGGGTGGATGTTCCAACGGTTAGTAGCCCTGCTTAAGAATTCATCAGTTTCTTAATGCCACACCACCTTTATGGTCAAGTGCACTGTGTTAGTGAAAGACGGGTCATTTATTATTATCGTCATCATCATCATAATCATTTCACGTTACATTTAACATTTGCTGTGTTCAACTGAAATGCAAGCGGTGCTCAAGTGCTTAACACATTAAAGGAACTTGACAGAAGGTACGACACATACAGTTAAAAACACATGCACTGAGAGAGAGAGAGAGAGAGAGAGAGATGGGGGAGGGAGGGGTGGGAGAATTAAACAAAACTGAAATTTGGCGCCAAAGACACGTGGGAACAAGTGAATGCCATCTGGGACGGGACATACTACAACAAAAGTTACACTGTGTTTCGGCAGTGTTTGATCGGTGTTATTTGAAAACGATGTTCTGCAAAATATCGATAGTCTTCTTGCGTGCTTCACCACAACTCATGATAAAAAGTTTTGTGAGAGCTAAATGCCAGTAATATGAAATACATTCGTTAAGTATCGTAGCACAACAAAATTACATTTAGGTATAAAGTGACGTGCCATCTCGCCAACCCAATTCACATTAGCTTACTTTAGTTGCAGGTGAGAAGCTGCAAATACACGAGAATGTACAGAGGGCGCCGCATGACCCTATAATGTAAAAAAAAAAATAAGGTGACGACAACAAGAAATAAACAACTAATTTCCGTTGACTAACTATCACTTAAAACATTTTCAGATTTTAAGGATTTAAATGAAGAAAACCCACTGAAGATTGCACAAAGGTGCTGAAACATGTTTGGAGATTATATATTGCGTAACAGGCTGACCTTATATATAATAACACCAATTTTTCTTAGGGTTCAATACGAAATGCATCTTGTCGTAAGTTTTTCTGTACAGAATGCACATGTCACAATTTAAAAGTGCTGCAGATAAGGAAAAGTTTGGATGCATATTTGTCACTGTTTTACTCTTATTATTATTATGTTAGTAGTTGTAAAACCGAAATGAGTATTCAGGTCAATTTTTAATGTGAACTCATATGTGTATTTTAAACAATTGTTGTTTTTTTTTCAATACAACATACATTATGAAGCACGCCACCTACATCGTCTACGTATGACAATATTAAGTTGCCAGTACCATTCATCTGCAGAATTTTTAAATAGTGACGTGTACATACAGTAAAGAAAAACGTGCAACAAGATACAGTTTGTACTGAACAGTGGGAACATTGGTATGTTTGCACATTGTACTTACATTACTCACGGAGGCTATACAAATTTGTAGTTTAGTTTGTTGTGATGCAGCTTTTCTTTTATATTTGCTGCAGTTGGCTCGAAGATGACTTAACACCGTAACCGGTAACCATAATAAAGTGAATATGTGATCAATCACAGAAAACTGTCGTAGTAAAAGTACTACCATAACCGTGGGCCCTTTTGAAAATTATTTTTCATTCTTCGAGGAAACGCTGCAACCACCCACTTCTTGTGTAGCTGTATTTATGGCAAGGCGCGTTTCGGTCTTTCACTCGACAGTCACTTTATCGGCACGTCATTCGCGAATGGATGAGGGAACGGGGGAAATGATAGAATTGCCAAAAGTACCCTCTGCCTCACACTATAATACGTAGATGTTGGTGAAGACAACGGCATACCACTGTGGTCTTTGAACCAGCCTTTAAGTTCGGGACAGCCTTAATTCGTCCTAAGCGTGACGTTTTTGGAGAATTGATTTGCATTTGTTTCAAGTTTACACATCCGTACCATCGTCTTCCATCTTCTCATCTTCATACAATCGAAGGCATTGCCTCATCCGTCATGAGACTGGCGAAGGAAGAGTTTTTCTTAGGTGCGAAATGAGTTCAAAAGCTCGGTGAAGAAAGTCTTTCAGATTTTTTTCTGTGCGTGTTTGTATGTCTGAGGAGAAAGAATTGATCCGACTGTCCGTTCTACACGAAGCCCTTGGGCGGTGTTTTTCCTACCAGAAATCGAACCACTTTCTTTGAATTTGTCAGTATTTGCTGTTTATCAGTAGGTGCAGAAACTGGCAGTGATTCGTTGGTGGATTATCTCGTGAGCAGCGGCTGAGCGGAATGCGGGTAGCAGTCCGCAGGTGTTGGTGCGGCCACTTGTGGATCTCCTCAGCTGGCTCCGCTCGTCGGCCTTCCACCTGCGTCTCTGTCGCTGTTACAAGCCTTTCTTGAGTGCTATTAGCCTAACTCGAACGTCAACAGAGTCTGCTTACACTAGCATTTTTTACATCGGTTTTTTGTCCCGCTGCTTTGGAATTTTTAACGACACACGCACAATTAACATTCAGTAGCCTTTCGCTTGTTGCGACGAATGTTTCAGGGTTATCGCAGACTTCAGCCCAGTGTCAAATAAATACTGGAATCTGTATAATTTCATTGACAGATAGGAGAAGTCCAAATTCATCGAAGACACGTTTATCTACACTACTGGCCATTAAAATTGCTACACCACAAAGCTTACGCGCTACAGACGCGAAATTTAACCAACAGGAAGAAGATGCTGTGATATGCAAATGATTAGCTTTTCAGAGCATTCACACAAGGTTGGCGCCGGTGGCGACACCTACAACTGGCTGACATGAGGAAAGTTTCCAACCGATTTCTGATGCACAAACAGCAGTTGACCGGCGTTGCCTGGTGAAGCGTTGTTGTGATACCTCGTGTAAGGAGGAGAAATGCGTACCACCACGTTTCCGACTTTGATAAAGGTCAGATTGTAGCCTATCGCGATTGCGCTCCCTTAGCTCGTTTTCGTTACTAGTGACTTGTACAGTAGTCCTTGTTGCAAACCACATAACCACAATACCATACACAAGAGTTTTCGCAAATCAGTAACACGTTGGTCACCCTCTGGCCCTTATGTTATGCAGCAATTATTCGTGTTGTCATTGATTGACAAGAGTTGTTGGATGTCCTCTTGGGAGTTATCGTGCCCAATTCTGTCCAGTTGGTGCTTTAGATCGTCCAAATCCCGAACTAGCTTGAGGGCCAGGTTTATAATGCACCAAACATTTTCAGTCAGGGAGAGACCCGGCGACCTTGTTGACCAAGGTATGGTTTGACAAGCACGAAGAAAAGCAGTTGAAACTCTTGCCGCATGCGGGCGGGCATTACCTTGCTAAAATGGAAACCCAGGATGGCTTGGCATGAAGAGCAACTGAAAGGGGAATGGAATATCATCGACGTACCGCTGCACTGTAACGGATGACAACCGAAGACGTCTTGCTGTGGTCGTTCCGTCGCGTTTCCACTTCACAATCACGTCACCGACAGTCCGAGACTTGGGCACCTTTAGAAGGGTTGATATGTCCCTGTTGGATTTGTCACTCAGGGCCTGGCTGGAGTAGAATTGTATTCAGTGATGAGTCTCACTTCAAACTGAGCCCTGATGACGAGCGGGCTGACTGTCGCCCGCCATACGGCCCGACAGCCGAGAGTGATGGATGGTCTGGGGTGTCATTTCTTTTCATAGGAAGACCCCTTTGGCTGTCATCCGCGGCACACTTACAGTACACCGGTGCGTTGAAGATATTCTACTCCTCTTTCTGTTGCCCCTCATGGCAAGCCATCTTAGGTTTTCATTTCATGAAGATAATGCCCGCCTGCATGCGGCAAGAGTTTCTACTGCTTTTCTTCGTTCTCGCCAAACCCTACCTTGACCTACAAGGTCGCCGGATCTATCCCCATATGAAAACGTTTATTGCATTTGAGCAGGACCCTCCAGCTAGCTCGGGATTTTGACGATCTAAAGCGCCAGTTGGACAGAATTTGACACGATATCCCTCAGGAGGTCATGCAAGAACGCTATCAATGATTCTCAAGCCCAATAACTGGTCGCATAAGGGCCAGAGATGGACCAACGCGTTATTGACTTGGTTAAGTTTGTGAAGGTGTTTCTCTTGAATACATCATCCAATTTTTCTGAAACTGTAATCATTTGTTTGAACGTATGTGTAGATCACATATACCGTTTTCCCTCCCATTCTGATAATTCGTTTGTGGTGCGCCCTCCTATTTTTTAGCGCATGTCGAAGTTATGCACGTTCTTAAACCGTTGCTGAGGTTTAATTTATTTAACGGACCTACGGATCCTTTGTGGAAGTAAGCATATCGTAGAAATTACGGAGTCTTTGGTGCAGGCCTATTTGACATTTCAAATAATGCAAACGAAACGTAGGAGAGATTCCAATTGGCTGAACGTGCGCAAATCTCTTTCATTTTGTTTCCAGGAAAAGCATGAACGAAAGATATTGGACAGAAAAAGAGGCCGTGCTAGTGGAAGAGCGGCGAACAGCGCTTATGGCCTGTTCATATACCATGAAAGCCATTTGAAGCTGTCAGAGGAGATGGCTGTGGGGTTAACGGCTGGAAACGGCGATAACGCGGGATGTGTTTAGCGTTCGCGCGTGCCCTCGCCCTCGCCCACAACTGCGTTTCTGGTACGGGAGCACCACAAAGGACACACACAGCGCAAATCCCCACGATACTCACCATTCTAAGCAATCTCTCGAGTTCTGTTTGCGATGATGCTTGAGCACTATTTTGGTGCCATTTGATCTCTCAGATTTTCCCTGCGTGATTCATTCTTGTTGTGCTTCCGGTTAATCAGCCGAATTGTTGATTTCATTTTTATGGGTTATTACACTGTGCATAAAATGGAGTTAATGACTCTGATGAACACCTGAAAGTACACTATTAATATTTTGGTGCCGTTATTTTCATTTAAGTTATATTCTGACATGTTGTTCAGGTCGCATAATATTTGAGGCACGGCTTGCCCATGCATAAAATGAATTAATATCAGTGCAAAAGCTGTTAGAAAGAAGTTGTACTGAAGTTTCTAATGTAACCACGCGCTTAAAAGAATGAAAGGTAACCACTGGTTTTATTTCACTCTGATTTCATGCTACAACAATCTGCTTTTAGTGACAACTTGTAATTACGTAATAAACAGAGAAGTCTTCTCTTTGACAGGTTCAAAGTAGCGTGTTTGTACTGTGCACATATGACTTACAGCATTACGTCTTGCCCGTCGAATAAAAAAGTATTACACTGGCAGCAACACTGGTCTTGCACATACGTCGTCACACAACGAGTAGTTCCAGATCTCGGCATTTAATTTCACAAGCAACTTAGCCTTAGGTCTTTCCAACACTATTGGAGGTACCGTAGATTATTAACGACAAATCACTGCACCCGAAGGCGCCGAGAATATCCTTGGAAACATGTGTAACGTAAACATTACCATACAACTTCATTAAATATAGCCAGTTTTGAGGCCTGAAAATTGTATTAATAACCCACATTGCTTGATTTACACAACTTGATCACAAGTATCCGTACACTCCTATGTAATGCGGAATTGAGCACTAGATGTCACGTGAGCGAATCGCCAGTGTAAAAGGAAAAAGGGAGTATTGCGTTGTCAGTAGGGAAGCAGTAACACCAGAATCGGTCTCTAGGGGGAACTCAGTGACTTAGAATGCGGACAAGTCATGTGATGTCACATGAGTAACAAATCCAGTAGGGGCATTTCAAGCCTTCTAAAGCTGCCTAGTTTCGACTGTTGTGATGTAAGTGTGAAGTGGAGTCGCGAAGGAACGACCCCAGCTAAACCAGGACCAGACAGACATCATGTACTGACGGACAGGGAGCGTCAAGCATTGCGGAGTGTGGTCGTGAAAAATCCCATGAAATCATCGGAAAGAACCACACACAGTCTAGTTAGCACAATTACTGTGCGCAGCATAAGAAGGGGGACAGTGGTTGAGCAGCTCCTCAGTGCCACACATTTCTCAGTCAATGCTAAGCGACGCTTCAGGTGACACCACTGCACAGTGGATGACTGGAAACGCGTGATATGAGACACGAATCACGTTGCACCCTGTGGCAATTAGATGGAAGAGTTTGGATTTGACCAATACTTGCGGAACGATACCTGCCATCGCGTGTAGGGCCGACAGTGAGGTACGGAGTAGATGGTCTTACGGTATCAGGGTGTTATGGTGTGGTCCCGGTATTGGGTAAAGGTAAGATAAGGGTACAAGTTTTGGCCCTCCACGGGCCAATATACTCCGACCGATCGCCGTGTCATCCTCTGTCAGTAGCGTCATTGCATGCTTTATGGAGGGGCATGTGGTCTGCACAACGCTCTCCCGGTTGTCGGCTTTCTTGACCTTGAAATGGCTACTACTGTGTCAAATAGCACCTTAGTTGGCATCACGTGAGTGATTGCACCTCGTTCCAGTCCTCCCACCAACGAAACATCCTTGGCACTACCGGGAATCGAGCCCTAGTTTCCTGCATGGCAGTCAGCCGGGCTGACCACTCAGCTTCGGATGATGATGATGATGATGATGATGATGATTGGTTTGTGGGGCGCTCATCTGCGCGGTCGCCAGTGCCCGTACGAAGTTCCAGTTTTGACACAGTCCAATTTTTTACACAGTCCAATCCAGCCATTGTCACGAATGATGATGGTGGTGATGAATTGATGATGAAATAATGAAGACACACAAACACCCAGTCCCCGGGCAGAGAAAATCCCCAACCTGGTCGGGAATCGAACCCGGGACCCCGTGATCCAGAGGCAGCAACGCTATCCACTAGACCACGAGCTGTGGACTGTCAGCTTCGGAAGCGGACGGTCCCCTAATTGCGCTCAAGAATACGCTGAATGCCGAGGTTCAAATGGCTCTGAGCACTATGGTACTTAACATCTGAGGTCATCAGTATCCTAGGACTTAGAACTACTTGAACCTAACTAACCTAAGGACATCACACACGTTCATGCCCGAGTCAGGATTCGAACCTGCGACCGTAGCAGTCGCGCGGTTCCAGACTGAAAATGCCGAGGGATGTGAAGACATTCCACAGCATTGTGTACTGCGTACAGCAGAAGAACTGTTCGGAGACGATGATTGTGTCAGCCTGACAATGCACCCTATCATAAAACAGCATCAATTGTGGACAACGACATTCTCGAAATGGACTGATTTGCCCAGACTCCCGATTTGAACCCCGAGGAACACCACCACGGGGATGAGTTAGAACTTCGACGTCTTTCGAGACCCGAGAGCGTCCAACATGACCTTCTCTGCTTTCGGCTATGGAGGAAGAATGGGTGGCATTCGTCCACGGACATTAAGACACCTCGTTGCATGTGTCCCGTGCGGAGATAAAGGCGAAGGGTGGCCGTACTCCACATTGATGTCCACTAATAGGTGTCCATATACTTTTGATCATATAGTTGATTTTCGCGTTTGACTACTTCTGTGGTGAGATGTTGCCAGGTGCTTATACTCCAATGAATTCGTTAAAACAGAATAATTTTATGAACAGTTTAGTGAAGGACAATTCAATTTTGTGATCAATACCAGTGATTGCTAAGGAAATTGACGTGGCATGACCGTCGAAGATGTAAAAATGAGCTAGAGGTAGCGTTGCAGAAGACCGTAGTGTTATTTGCGCAGTGGTGTTGGCGAATTCTTGTCTTGTGAAGGCCACAGGTTGCCCACGATTTATCTCCATAGTGACTGTATGCCCGCGTTTACTAACTGCCCTTGACCTTGCGGTTGTTGTAAACAAACTACTTCGCTCTCGGAAGCATATGAATAGCTCCATTCCCATATCCGTAGGTGACTACATAACTGCGAAACAAACTGAAAATCTCTCAGAGATCGACAGTTCTGTCACTTCATTAGTTACTATAAGCTGTTACACTAAACGTCTAAACGAACAATACGCTAGAGAAACGACGGATAGCACAAATGCCAATCACGCTCTGCAAGCACATTGTTCTCTCTTCAGTACCACAAAACACACAATAAGGGACGCACTTGTTTCCAAATTATGGAGCATTTTCCTTATTTCTTTCATTTCTTCTCGGCTGACATTCACTCTCTCTTTCGGAGTGAGCCGGTCGTTGTGGCTGAGCGGTTCTAGGCGCTTCAGTCCGGAACCGCACAGATGCTAAGGTCGCAGGTTCGAATCCTACCTCGGGCATGGATGTGTGCGATGTCCTTAGGTTAGTTAGGTTTAAGTAGTTCTAAGTCTATAGGACTGATGACCTCAGATGTTAAGTCCCATAGTGCTTAGAGCCATTTGAACCATTTATTAAAGGTAGCCATTTAGTATGTATGTACGTCACGTGCCACAAGTAAAGAGTCACACCAGAAAATTCAAATTTTCTTGGTCAGTACGTCCTTTTATTGTAACACACAGAAAGGCCTCTTCCATATATACTGGTCAGCATGTTCCAAATTTCCTTGATAGGCGGCAGCGTTAATCTGTAAAAAATGATGGAAATTACTTTGTTATTCGCCCGAGTAATACTGAGAAGCTCTAGGGCATATGTTATCCAACTTTCTGACCTTAAGCACCTCTGTTATTCAAATCGAAGAAATGGACTAACACGTTCTAATATTGCTGTATGTATTACCCAAATGAAATTCTATTAGAAAAAATGGTTCAAATGGCTCTGAGCAGTATGGGACTTAAATTCTGAGGTCATCAGTCCCCTAGAACTTAGAACTACTTAAACCTAACTAACCTAAGGACATCACACACATCCATGCCCGAGGCAGGATTCGAACCTGTGACCGTTGCGGTAGTTCGGTTCCGGACTGTAGCGCCTAGAACCGCTCGGCCACTCCGGCCGGCGTTTCGACTTCCTGTATCGCCAATCTGTGAGGGAAGAAGTAAACCTATTTTGCTTTTTGTGTTAATTACAGTGTTTCAGTTTGTCCCAAGATGCTTTCCACATCATTTCACGTAATATTTCATTTCCGTTTGTGCCTGAAGACCTCGTAATGCACATGTGATTTCAATTCGCATTTTGCCAGTACAGTCGCACGTTTCTTTTGTTCGCAACAAGAAGTAATATTCCTTCGTATCGCTTCATTCGTTACACCAACATAACGGAACAACGAAAAGTTCATATAGGGATAACAAAATGGCATGTAAGACAGACACGGGTAGTTGAAAATTTCATATGTCACTAGTGCATTATGTATCGCTACATTTTTTTATCCTCGTTCATGTGAAGCTAAGGTGAGTAGCCATATGACCTATTTTCAAAAATACGCCTCATGCTGGATGCACTGCCAGGCTTTCAAGTCGATATAGGCCGAATAGACGCTGGTTTCAGTTTTGATGAGGGCATGGGTTGTATTACACCTCTTTATGCACCATGTCTACGTGTAGTCTAATCTTGCGTTTCCGCTACCGTCAATGCCATGGAGAATAACTTCCTCCTATTTTAATTCAAGGACATTTAAGTACCTAGTGGGACACACAGAAATATAACTGAGCCTATTATCTACTTTAGTTACATTTAACGTAGCGCAAATCATGCTCATCGTAGCGAAATTTTGAACGAGAGAGGAAAATGGGGAAGAAACCTTGAATGAAATGTAGCCTTATTAATTTCGTCTCGTATAACTGTTATTTTCGAATACCTACACGCCACCGCAATGTTTCCATGACAGCAAACTATTGCTCTTTTTGCTTGAAAGAAGCATCAGTAGCACTAATCAGTTTTCCAGCAGATGGACCATGGAAACCGTCATATATTTGTACGATTTTGCATATGGAGAACCAGCCAAACGTCGCTCGCAATCTCGTTATATGGTGGGGTGTTTCCTTTAAGGATCGTAAGCAATCAGTAAAATCCAAATAAAACAACAAATTGTGCTCGGTGTTCGGTATTAGAGGTATTAGCGGAAAACACCGTTGACTTTCATACCGTATTCGCTATAGCTACTACAGTGTCAGCAATAAAGTGTACAGACCTTTAACAAAAATGAGTCTCCTTCCGAGCGAAATTCTTTAGAAACACGTATGTTATTCACAGCCGTTAGAATGGTTTCAGAGGACACGGGACATTGGAAAGGCAGGAAACATTTCGTTTGCGAACTGACGTAGGGGATTTCACGAGGTGTCAACAAGTTTTCGGCAGTATCCATTATATAGCACTCTAGACTTCACAGTCAGCTGTTGCCATCTGCTAACTACATTTCAAAACGGCGCCCCGAAACTTCTGACGCTCATCATCATACAAACCTCATCTGCGTCCCCACAAGCGCTCTAAACATTTCGTTTCAGCCAGGGTATGTTTCTAATTCCTTCCAGTCGCCAAAAGTACATAGCATTTTTGTAGGATCCTTAAATATCCCCTACCCAATAATCTTGGTTGTGCTGGAACAGTTCCAATCCTGTAGGCCTTTTGGGTGTGAACGGCAGTTCGAGGGCGCTTCAAAGAACTTTGTTATAACTGCGTCGCTTATAGTATGGCGGCAGCTCGGATTTTCAATATAAATGGCACACCCACGGCCATTAGTTGGCACGCTGCCGCAAAGGGTGTGCCATCTAATAACAGATAATTGAATATCACTTAGCAGAATACATGTACGACGGTGTACTGGAAACGAATGCTTTCGAATTTTTATGCGTAAACTCTTAAAGCTTTTTTTACAAAAAAATAAAACAAACGTTATGATCTTTCTACATCTTTATTCTTCGTGTCGACATTTGTATTTCTTAACACAGTCATCTTGGCGACGGACACATTTCTCGCAACGGGAGACCAGTTTGTTGATACCGTCACTGTAAAATGTTTTACTTCGTTGACGGAGCCATGACGTTACCCCTGCTTGCATTGCTTCGTCACTATAAAAGTGAAGTTCTCGAAAGTGTCTTTTAAGTTTTGGAAACATGAAAATCGGATAAGGTCAAGTCGCGACTGTATGGAGGATGATCGATGATAGTCAACCAAAGGCGCCGGGATGTTGTAGACATCGCAGCACACGTGTGTGGTCCGGCATTATCATGCTCGAGAAGAGGGTGATTCATGTGTGGACGCACTCATCGAATTCGAAACTTGATTACTGCACGCTGTCCCTCACACACCAACGTAGTTACGTTACACACCACCATTTTACATGCTGCAGTTCCGAGCCCTTTAGCATTAAAAGACTGCAAATATGTGCCGGCCGCGGTGGTCTCGCGGTTCTAGGCGCGCAGTCCGGAACCGTGCGATTGCTACGGTCGCAGGTTCGAATCCTGCCTCGGGCATGGATGTGTGTGATGTCCTTAGGTTAGTTAGGTTTAAGTAGTTCTAGTTCTAGGGGACTAATGACCACAGCAGTTGAGTCCCATAGTGCTCAGAGCCATTTGAACCATTTTTGAACTGCAAATATGTCGACATGCGGAATAAAGATGTAAAATGTTAATAATGTTTGTTTTATCTAAAAAGCTTGAAGAATTTTGACATAAAAATTTGGAGAAAGTACTTCTCAGCACGCCCTCGTATTCGTGTGTACACAACACGGTGGGTAAGTGGTAACAGAGATACACCATTAAGTATGGAAGATACGGTAGTTGATAGTTACTTTATCGTATCTCATTCTTGGTTCTGATCACAAGTATACCATGCACTGATGATTTAATAGCAAATACTTCATTTTTCTTCTCACTTCGTTTTAAAATGGACCGGTAGGAGATACCGACAAGTAGAGGCTTCGAAACGGCCCGTGGCAAACGTCTGGATAACTCTGATCATAAAGCGTTGGGATCGAATCCTTATCCGGCTTTTTCTACACCGCTGTAATATCTCCGTCACCGCAATGTGACGTGGACCGCAGCAAATGGGCAGTATTATGAAGCAATGTTTTTTGTCATATGTTCAGTTTAAGAGCGCTTTCTCTGCAGTTTATAAAGTTTTCATACACGACAACAGCTTTCGGAATTATTTACAGTCGACTTCATTCCTATCGCGCGGGTAAACACCCTACAGGACTTCTTCTTGAGATGGAATGTGCCTAAATTCGAATGTCCGTTACACTCCGCTGGCAATAAACGTATCACCGTAATGCAAGAAGTCCTTCAATAAATTCGTTATAAGGACAGCTAACAGGTTTCGCTGTTTTACCTGAATTCGTAGTAATAACGTTGTGATAAGCACTACTGAAATAAACTGTGAATGTTTACATCCTGAAATAGAAAGGGCACTTTTCTTTTCTCGAAAACACAGTCTTTATGTGCGTGCTTGGGTGGCTTTGGTCTCTTTGGTTGTTTTATTGTTGCTGTCGTCGCTTCTTCTACGTGTCATCGTAAATTTGTCAAATGACAGAACGGCGTGAGGAAACTTTCGCTTTGAGCAAATCATTAGATGAACGTCGGCCGAAGAACCCGAGACAGAAGCCAATAGGCAGTTTGTCAACAAGTGGCCACGAAAGCCTTAACAATTAAGTATTTTACTATTATTAGCAATTATATGTGTTTTAATTCTTATCCCATTAAACATACGCTAGGCATTCTGAAATTAAACCACCGTTGATAAAGAGGAGGAGCGTTCTCTATTGGTGGCTGCAACTTATTTCTTCAGGTAACCAGATCCGTGTATATGAATGCATGATTTCGCGACGATATGAATTAATAAAATCAGGTTACAGCTGCGTCAGGTGGTTAAAACCTCACAAGCTATCGAGCGAGCTCTCCTCGGCCATTGTCAAGTGGTAAATGACTGCTCTGTCGCCGTGGCCTCTCCGTTATATAGCCGCGCTGCTGGCAATACCATATTTGGCAAGGAAGATAGCACCAGTGACGTCACAGCCAGCAGAGCGGCTATGTAACGGCGGGGCCTGGGTGACACGGCAGTCATTTACCACTTGACAGTGGCCGCGGAGAGCTCGCTCGAAAGTTCGTGGGATTTTAACCACCTGATGGGCTGGAAGCCCGAGCTTTGTACAGTTTTTTGCTCACCTCGTTTCCAACACGAAGCAGGAGCAGAGGTTCGAATCCCCACCTTGCTTTCCAGATTTAACTTTCTTGCGTTTTTCGTAACTTTAAGAGAATGTGAGGATACTTCACTGAAATATCTCCCTGCAAATATCTTTTCCTATTCTTATTTAACTGAGCTATAACTTCGGATATGATGGTCGTCGCATCGATTAGAACTTACACTTTAATCTCTTCTCCAATTGGAAATTAAACAAGAAGCGAAGGATGATATCTGGTGTTCAGCATTTTAGTTCAAAAAAAAAAAACTAACCTTTCAGAATCTTATGAATTCTTTGAGAAAGTAGATAATTTGTGTTTAACTATCAATTCTGAGGTATTCCCCGTATGTAACTCAGTAACTGCTAACATAAGGGCAGTGTACGAATCACGCAGAAAACTGTAAGAGTCATGAAACTCGGAAAGAAGTGGGAGATGAAACTTCCCTGCGGATGAAAACTATGTGCCAGAGCAGTATTCTCACCAGGGACCTTTGCTTTTGGCCGGCAAGTGTTCTACCACCCTTCACTTTCAGGAGTGCTAGACCCATGAGATGTACAGAAGTTGCGTGAAGTGTGGGAGGAACTGGCAGAAGTAAAGCTGTGGGGGCCGGCCATTAGTCTTGTTTGGATAGATCAGATAGTAGAGCACTTTCCCGTGGAAGGTAAAAGTCCCAGTTAACCAACACTCAGTTGGAGTCTGAAAATTTATTCTGGAAATGCGGGAGTTGGTTATCTGATAATGTCCAGATTTGAAGGAATGCTACAAGAGTTGTAAAATCTACTGTACGGGAAGTTGCTACAGGTTCTACGCGTGATAAATATTCACACCATCACCATCATCTACCATTTGTCTGGCAGTGCTGGATAAACGCCTCCTCCACGAGCTTCCATGTTGCTCCTGCGTGATTTCTAGTGTCTGTCACGCTCATTCTATCCATCATCTTACAAAGTACTGTACAGTGCGAAACAGTATTTCTGCATCTCCATCAGACAACATTACTTAAGGGAAAAAAACTCGTTAGTAATATCCATTACAGTGCCGGCACCGTATGAAACGCGTAAGTAATAAATAAAGCGCACCATTTGGATATGTCGTTACGCATGGTCACGCTTATGCAGAGTCCAATTAACTGACTCCTTATGGCGTGTGAATCACAGTACCGCCTTGTCGCAACGTAGGCAATGAATGTGACGTAGATGCTGCGACCTTCGCGTGAACGTGCCACACATACCTTGTGAGTGACACACACTGCGTGCGTCAAACGCGTCCTTTATTGCACACATACACACTCGCCGTGCTACCAAGTTTTCTAATTCAGACTTTCCTTTACGCAACAAGTGACTTCCGATTTCGACTATTGAGAAGACCATTAAACATACGTGTTGCCTGCCATCTTCGTCCATCGACCGTGTTTTTGATCAAAGATCACAAAGTTCTCCGTTCAAATGCCGGCGTGTTGCAAAGCATGCTGTCGTTTAAGCAGCTACTCCTGGAAGACATGCTGTTAGGAAGTTAGTTGGCTATTTCTCCCTGCTCATAGAGTACAGCGTTGCCACAACCCGCTGGCTGGCCCGCATCTCGTGGTCGTGCGGTAGCGTTCTCGCTTCCCACGCCTGGGTTCCCGGGTTCGATTCCCGGCGGGGTCAGGGATTTTCTCTGCCTCGTGATGGCTGGGTGTTGTGTGATGTTCTTAGGTTAGTTAGGTTTAAGTAGTTCTAAGTTCTAGTGGACTGATGACCATAGCTGTTACGTCCCATAGTGCTCAGAGCCATTTGAACCATTTTGAACCACAACCCGCTGCGTGATTGCTTGCAAGACAGTGAACCCGAATCGGAACGGCGCACCAGATTAACTGGAGTTGGCTTGGCACATCGGCCGCTCTGGGTACGGCGTTCAGACTCTTGTACACACTCATTAGACAAATGCCGGGCTACTCCTCCCTCTCTACCTCAGAAATACAGCATACAAACCGTTAAGAATTTCTAATAGATGCGGAACAAAGTTTACACGATTAGTGATCTCGTGTACAAGACCTTTCTCCCTTAAGAAAAGTGAACGAAAGTCGACAGGAAACACATCCGGCCACATCATAAACAAACGCCAAATTATAGACGAGCGATCCTCCACCATTGACGTACCCCGCTATGACAAGGCAAACAGTAAAATAAACGAATAAAACGTAGCTGACAGTTGTTCATGCCGCCACATTGTGGTAATTACAGGTCGATATTCCATAAGTGAACAATTAAAAGTGAGTATGTGATCTTCCAACCACAATTCGTGTTTCCTAACGTTCTCTCTAGTCTTGTGAAGCCGTCGTTTCTTGATGAATCAAAGGCGCTGAGTGCTTTCTGGATCGCACAGGAAGATTCTCTTTGCTATCCACTGCTCACTAATCTTCATGATGTGGTCGTACCATGTGAGACGTGGTTACCGGGTCTGAGACACAATTACTGCGATCGTCATCCGCTTTTTAATACCAATGTCCCTGTGATGTTCACACGTTATTGTACCCAGGAAGCAAAAGTATGGTCCTAGTATCCGTAAGGTGGTGACAGATTTCATGTTCCGCGTATATGGACCATCACTCAGGAGTAGTAAAAAAGTTTCGGTTGGGCAACAGATCTGGAGACAGTATTTGCTCAGAAATATGATCATTTTTGTCTACACAATACACCAGTCAGGTAGCCCCAGTTAAAACATTCTACCGTAACTGGCGCTCGCTTGTTCCAGAAACGTC
Organism: Schistocerca gregaria; assembly: GCF_023897955.1. Classification (NCBI taxonomy): domain Eukaryota; kingdom Metazoa; phylum Arthropoda; class Insecta; order Orthoptera; family Acrididae; genus Schistocerca; species Schistocerca gregaria. The sequence continues at coordinate 198,932,643 of NC_064931.1, read as the reverse complement.
TCACTACCTCGAGGGACACTTAATATTTCTCATGGCTAGTTCTACTGTCAGGCTGCAAAGTCCTCTCATCTATGTTAAACCGCAAGCCACTCATGTCCAAAGGACTTTTCCATAACTGCTCTTATTTTCTACTATCGGCTGTGTATGATTTATAACCCACAAAATGCGCATAAGTGTGATGTATCGGGATGTTATCACGTCCATTCAGGCTAAAGATTCATATACAACATGTGGCTTAAAATGGTTCAAATGGTTCTGCACACTATGGGACTTAACATGTGAGGTCATCAGACCCCTAGAACTTAGAACTACTTGAACCTAGCTAACCTAAGGACATCACACCCATCCATGCTAGAGGCAGGATTAGAACCTGCGACCGTACCGGTCGCGCGGTTCCAGACTGTAGCGCCTAGAACCGCTCGGCCACTCTGGCCGGCCATGTGGCTTATTAACAGTTTAAAACTGATTGCAACGCAGCAGGTGTAATTAGCGACACCAGCAGTGCTTCTAAATCTTGTACTTTATATCCGACGCTTATTCGGCTTCCTCGCCAAGCCCGCATATCGATATGGAGAACGGGTCAGAGATACTCGGGCTCCAGACAGCAGCCGAAGCTTGCACCCACGCGAAGTGTAGCAGCCGTGGCATTAGATCAGGTGTCGCCGCCCTCTGGCGAGTGTTTACCGCGGAATACCGCGGCACGGCTCTGAAGCCTTTAGTTACACGTAGAGCTGCAAAACTACAGTAGACTACCGAAAATAAGCGGGGACTACGGTAGTTTTCCTACTAACTTTGGTTAGTTTAGGTCGTGCCCGCGGTACCTGTATGTTAGGTGTGTTGCATATGTATCGGGCGGTACCTCGTAACGATCGCTTTCTTACGCATGCGATCAGTGTTTTACTAGATTCTCCCAAAAACCGGTAATGGTAAACAGTCTAAAAACTGACCGAGGATACATAAAGGGCCGTGTAACCTGTGGAACATTTTTGTTATAGACAGTTATTCTCCTGTCTGCTACTTAAAAATAACCAGTAGTTATAGCAGAACTGAACTTGTCAATGTTTAATTCACGTTTTATTTGGAAACTATTGGTTTGTAATGTGAAACACAGGGATGTTGTAGTGAGAATAAACAGATTTACCATACAGTGCTAGAAAGCGAAATTTCCAATGTGGTGTCACCGCCAGACACCACACTTGCTGGGTGGTAGCCTTTAAATCGGCCGCGGTCCTGTAGTATACGTCGGACCCGCGTGTCGCCACTATCAGTGATTGCAGACCGAGCGCTGCCACACGGCAGGTCTAGAGAGACTTCCTAGCACTCGCCCAGTTGTACAGCCGACTTTGCTAGCGATGGTTCAATGCCTACTTACGTTCTCAATTGCTGAGAAGATAGTTTAGCATAGCCTTCAGCTACGTCATTTGCTACGACCTAGCAAGGCGCCATTATCAGTTACTATTGATATTGTGAACTATGTACCGTCAAGAGCGTGATGACATAAAAGCGAAAAAGATATGTTATCAACTACTTTTTATTACTTATAAAATGTAATTTATAATCTGTAGGGATATAAAATACACAATGGAGAAACACTGAATGATGCTCGGTTCTAATTATGTGTAAAACAAACAGCCAGACAAACTAAAAAGCGAAGAGAAATAGTCGGCTCCCAGTTTCTCTCTTATACGTTCGTTTATATTTCGTTTCCTACCAATGCTACCAACACTACAGGTAATCTTACCATTTACTACCGTATGGATCGGTATTAGCAGCATTGTCAGCGCGCAACTGCGATTAATAGTGGACGTTTATCTTCGTCAAAGTGTAAGGAATGTTGCTATGACACTATCAAGATTTTTTGAAACTCAAGAAGCTGCATAAGCAGTTCCTTCATGGATTTACTAAATAAGAGAGGCTTCGTCGCTTGGACGTTTACTTTTCAAGGCAAAAGAGCGTTCTACGATCGTGCTCGTCCGCGCAGTGGCTAAACTCTCAATCCTGATGTTCATGTGAGCAATATGATTGTGACTTCTTGTCAAGCTGTGTTCACAGTTTCGTGTTTACAGCTTGTGAGACAACGAAGACCTCATCGGCTGAATCTTTCTGGAAAAACACAGTGGAAAGGACAAGAGTCAAGCTTTTTACATTCGTCGGCGCCAATTAAGTTCAGTGGTTGAAGATAATGTTAGGCGCCCGTGACGGAAGCAACACTGATAACGCAAACACATTCATTTCTGATCCATATTGTAGCCACTTGTCGCTAGCCGACGGGGCCCGGGTTCAAATGGCTCTGAGCACTATGGGACTCAACATCTGAGGTCATCAGTCCCCTAGAACTTAGAACTACTTAAACCTAACTAACCTAAGGAGATCACACACATCCATGCCCGAGGCGGGATTCAAACCTGCGACCGTAGCAGTCGCGCGGTTCCGGACTGAAGCGCCTAGAACCGCTCGGCCCCAGCGGCCGGCGGCCCGGGTTCGATTCACGCCCGGGTCGGAGATTTTCTCCACTGGGGGACTGCCTTTTACGGTGTTCCAACGTTCGTATTGTCAAAATTGACATTCCACTATGGAGATTGCTGTACGGGCACTTCCCGAAGGCCAACAAATGAAAAAAAAAAAGTGTTGCTTTCAACTGTCGCATTGAGTATCGGGACCATTACATACTTTTCTGTTTTTAGGATGTAACGTTTGATTGCATTATAGTTATGAGAGACATTGAGAACGAGTCTGTGGTAGCCTAGTCCATATAACTGTCTCGGAATTATGGCGCGATGGGAATTTAAATAGAGCCTTTCCCGAATAAGCATAATGTATCGCCTCGAGGTTGGGACGTATATCCATAAGTGAGGAGAATACACACACACACACACACACACACACACACACACACACACACAAGCGCGCGCGCGCATGCGTAACCGGGCGCGATTAAGTTTCATGACGACACACGGCAAGTCTACACGCTTTGATTCCGGATACTACTCTGCACACTTGTATCGTTAAGTAATCGCGGAGTCAAATGGAAATTCCTCAGCAATACTGGCTTCAAATCGTTCTCTTCCGGCATGTCGAGCTCGTCCTTGGTCATGGGTAATCGCCCCTGAGCTCAGACCCAACTTTGTGAAAGTAAAATGGCACATTTTACTTCGGGACATCTGTCCAGTGCCAACTGTAGCTCTTGCAGAGTGACCTTTTTTTTTACGAAGGTCGGGATATCATTTTCACGGCGCTTTTTACACAGAAGTTTCCAGTAATTATGTTTCCACTTTTGGTATAGCAAAGAACATATTTTTGGAGGAAAGGTGTAGAAGAAAAGCGTTCTATTCGTATCCTTTTCGACATTCCGTTTCCGACAACGTGCAAAGCGCAGTTTTTGCCTTATGTAAGCCGCAATTAGATTTTGAAGAGAGTTCTTTTCCTGACGGCTCTGATTGCGTGGGCTTTATTATAGTTATATATAAAGAACAGGCATTGTTCCGACTTGTCTGTGCAGCCGCTCCCAGTCCGGCGCGCGTTCTGTTGCGGACACATCCCTGTCGAACGAAAAATATTACACACAAGGGCGGATTTTACTCCGTTAATAACACGAGCTTGAAAGAGCGAAATGGAGATATCCGTCAGTTGCAATCGGCAGAGCCCGGTTCCTGTAACCCTCCTTAAATGTCGCTCATCGCAAACACGCATCCAATACAAGCTCCCAGCACGTTTGAAAATTTAATGCGGAAAACAATTTTTTGTGTATCTGTTGGAGTTTGTAACTGTCCACTTCCTAAACTAAAAGTACTATCTCAGTAATTTGTGTTAAAATCTCGAGAAGTACACCATGTAATATACTCTGCAGTATACAAGAACCAGAAAAACTTGTTATTCCGCAACTGTTCGAATGTCAGGAGCCAAAGAACTTCTGCAGAATTCCGACAAAAGAATATACCTTTCCATTGTGCATATATTACACTATTTTGTATCTCATTTCATGTGAGAGATAACAGTAATCCGTGAGCCAAAGGTATTCAAATAAAATTAAAATAGTCGGTGTTTTCAGGAACTTTTAACACTAACATGTTTCTTATTCGACATTTAGCAATCAGCAAACCCAATACAGACGCCACCTGTTATTTTCTCTCTAAGTTATCCTATCAAGTTCTCTAGGGACTGATGACCTTAGCAGTTACGTCCCATAAGATTTCACACACACATCAAGTGCTCAAGGAACTATTCGTGCAACCGTCAGGAAATGTAGTTACGGATAAATTGACCCTTAAAGAAAAACGTCAAAATTCCGAAACGAAGTTTCAATCTACAGCAGAGTGTGCGCTGTTTGAAATTTCTTACCATATCAAAACTGTGTAGCGTATCAGGACTCGAACGGAAATTCTCTACAAAATAAGCTACCCAGCTTCACGGAAGGCTTTACGTTCGAGTACCGGCTCGACACCCAGCTATGATATCTACGAAGATATCAAAATTATTCTGCTTCATTTTTTGTGATTTTTTTGGTACATAGGTGCCTTAAGGTGCATTTTAAGTCCTTTGTGTGTCACGTTGTCGAACATTTGGTGCTCGTTTCGCACGAGCAAACCATTTGTCATTTAGTTGCATGTCACGGCTGTTCCTTTCAGGTACAAATGTAGGCGTAAGTTGTTGATGAATGTGATTTGATCACGAATGTAATATTAAATTTGCTGCATGTGGTGTCCAGTATTCTAACACAATCACTTATATACAAAACTTACATCTACATCTACGTGATTACTCTCCTATTCACAATAAAGTGCCTGGCAGGGGGTTCAATGAACTACCTACCGTTCCACTCTCTACCATTCCACTCTCGAACGGCGTGCGGGAAAAACGAACATTTAAAGTTTTCTGTGCGAGCCTGAGTTCTCTTATTTTATCGTGATGATTATTTCTCCGTATGTAGGTGTGTGCCAACAGAATGTTTTCGCAATCGGAAGAGAAAAATGGTGATTGGAATTTCACGTGAAGATCCCGTGGCAACGAAAAACGCCTTTAATGATTGCCACTCCAATTCACGTATCATGTCTGTGGCACTATTTCCTCTATTTCGCGATAATACAAAACGAGCTGCCCTTCTTTAAACATTTTCGAAGTCATCCGTCAGTCCCACCTGATGCGAATCCCACACTGCACAGCAATACTCCAGAATAGGGCGGACAAGCGTGGTGTAAGCAGTCTCTTTAGTAGAAAGTGCAAATGTGTGTCAAATCTTATGGGACTTATCTGCTAAGGTCATCTGTCCCTAAGCTTACACACTACTCAACCTAAATTATCCCAAGGACAAACACACACACCCATGCCCGAGGGAGGACTCGAACTTCCGCCGGGACCAGCCGCACAGTCCATGACTGCAGCGCCTGAGACCGCTCGGCTAATCCTGCGCGGCAGTCTCTTTAGTAGACCTGTTGCACCTTCTAAGTGTTCTGCCAATGAATCGCAGTCTTTGGTTTGCTCTGCCCATAGCATTATCTAAGTGGTAATTCCAATTTAGGTTATTTGTAACTGTAATCCCTAAGTATTAAGTTGAATTTACAGCCGTCAGATTTGTGTGACTAATGGCGTAATCATAATTTAGCGTATTTCTTTTAGTACTCATGTGAATAACTTCACACTTTTCGTTATTCAGGGTCAGTTGGCACTTTTCGCACCATACGGCAAGTCTGCAGTATATTTGATGAGGGAAAAAAAAACAGCGAATATTGTCAGGGTGACAAGTCTGTTGATATATTCCTTAAAATGGATACTTTGGAAATTTTGTACATTGTTCAGTATTGCTAATAGCTTAACGTTAGTGTCTTTAACAAAGGAATAATTACTCATTTGCCAATTTTAACGAACTGAACACGGTAAGTCTTGAAAACTAGAATCAAATAATATACATGATTATCGTGATAGTCCATCAGGGTTGTAAAGAGAAACTTGTTTACACATTTTATGATCTTATGTTTGTAGTTCGATGTCATACCAGTTTCCAAACTTTGTTCCTGTGCCATTTTATTTTAAGGACTGTGTAGTTTCTCCACTTGTCGACACAAGTTTATATTTAAAAATTTTTTTGTAACTTATTGCAAGCTGTACACGGTTGTGAGCGTTATATATGTGTCACGCAAACAACTCAATTATACCGTTTAGTTTTCATTTTAGATTTTGGACTGATCTGAATGAGAAACTCAAGTTAAGGGAGACTGTATCGTTCGTCACTGCGGAAGTGTATTCTCGAATCAAACGCAGTGAACATTTTAAAGCAGTAGATCGAACTGGATATGCCGTATATTTCATTACCAGTCGAAGGAAAGTTTGTACTGCGCAACGGCTTGGCGGGCTAAATAAATAATCTATATGCGAATATGTAAAGCGCCCGTAAAATATGTTAATATATGCACATTGAAAATATATCCAGTGCAGACTGTCCTGTCACACGCCAGTTACTGAGCTTTCAAATCTTCCCATGTCACCGTAACCAGTGTGTGTGGCCATTAGTCGACCACACATCGAAAAGAATTAGCTTTCAGCGCGACGGTATTCTTTTTATTTTGACTTTTATGCTAAATTGTTGTGCAAGTATCGTCGAATTTTGGGTTGCTGGAGCTTTTTTTCTGTGAGAACAAAATATAAAAATGATACTGTTTTCACCTTTATCATTAATGCACAAGTTGATATTCCCAGAATTTATGTCGCGTTGGCTGTGTTTCTGTTACCGATCTAGGCCTCTATGGGAAAGAATGAACAAGGGGTTTGCAAGTGAGGTGGCAAGTCGGGGAGCTAAGTTGAGACCCCAGTCGCGCCATCGTTAATTAGGTTTCTCATCGCTTCCACAAAATCACTGCAGGCAAATTCTAACAAGGCGCCACAACCAAGACTCCTGACCAAAGTCAGCGATACGTCTTAATTTTGTCATTGTCGTTCGGTCGTCTTACTGTCCATGACAAAACAACAGCGATGTAATGGGAAATCGTGCTTTTATTTAAAGTAGCATATTGTATTGGTTCAAATGGCTCTGAGCACTATGGGACTTAACATCTGTGGTCACCAGTCCCCTAGAACTTAGAACTACTTAAACCTAACTAACCTAAGGACATCACACACATCCATGCCCGAGGCAGGATTGGAACCTGCGACCGTAGCGGTCGCGCGGTTCCAGACCGGACGTGGTGTGGACTCAACAAGTCTTAGGAAGTCCCCTGCAGAAATATTGAGCCGTGCTGTCTCTGTAGCCGTCTTAATTGCGAGAATGTTACCGGTGCATGATTTCGTGATCGAGCTGACCTCTCGATTACGTCCCGTGAATGTCTGATGATATTCATTTCGGGCGATCTGGGTGACCAGATCATTCGCTCGAATTGTCCAGAATATTCTTCAATCTACTCGCGCACTATTGTGACCCGGTGACATGGCGCTCTGTCATCCTTAAAAAATCGGTCATTGTTTGGGTGCATGAAGTCCATGAATGGCTGTACATGATCTCCAGGAGAGGCGCTGCTGGTGATATCTTGCTGTTACCAATGGTAGTTGTGTGCTGGTATCATGGCCCGTTAACGCCAAATTTCGCCGCGCTGTCCTAGCTAATACGTTCGTCGTACGCACTGCATTGATTTCGGTGGTTATTTCACGCAGTGTTGCTTGTCTGTTGGCACAGACAACTCTGTGCAAACGCCGCTGCTCTCGGTGGTTTTCAGTGAAGGCCGTCGGCCACTGTGTTGTCCGTGGTGAGAGGTAATGCCTAATATTTGGTATTCTCCGCACACTCTTGATACTATGGATTGCAGAATGTTGAATTCCCTAACGATTTCCCATGCTTCTAGCTCCAACTGCCATTCCGCGTTGAAAGTCCCTTAATTCTCGTCGTGCGGCCATAGTCACCCATAGTCATATAATTCAAATGGCTCTGACGACTGTGGGACTTAACATCTGAGGTCATCAGTCCCCTAGAACTTAGAACTACGTAAGCCTAATTAACTTAAGGACATCACACACATCCATGCCCGAGGCAGGATTCGAACCTGCGACCTTTGCAGTTGCGCGTTTCCGGACTGAAGCGCCTAGAACCGCTCGGCCACAGCGGCCGGCACACCCATAGTCACCTCGGAAACCTTTCCACGTGAATCACCTGAGTATGGATGACAACTCCGCCAAGGTACTACACTTTTATATCTTGCGTAAGCGATACTAGCCCATCTGTATATGTGCATATCGCCATCTCACGACTTTTGTCACCTCAGTGTACATCTAGTGCAGGAGAAAATACGCTGTGAGACAGTGACAAACAGTAAAGTTTAGGACCATTTACTCAAACAATACAGATCCGAAAAAATCTTTGCTCTGAATGTATGTTGCTTTCGTGCGTCGTGGCAGAACGATTCCGAAAATTCAGCTGGTGTGGTGTCTCGTTTTGTGCTAAACGGAAAGTGTGGGTGATGGTACAGTTTCAAGAAAATGAGTGTCATGTGGGCAAATGTAGTGTTGTCACGAAAATTATTTCTAATACGTGAAGAGCTGGTCAAGTAAATGTCTTGTTGACCTGAGGCCGTTCCAAATGCTGTGGGAGGCAACAGAAGATATAGAAATTGTTATTTCTATCAAATATATTGTAAAATTAAATTTGCATATCACTGTACATCAAAAATAAAATCAGTGTATTATTTCCGTCAGTAAATGTGTTTTTATCTTTAACTCTTTTGGACTAGAATGTACGAGGATGAGCCAAACGAAAAACTTAAATATTTTTTCAAATATTATTTATTGTGCAGAAGTGGTACAAAGCTGTATCACTTTTCAACATAATCGCCCCCACGCTCAGTGCAGGTCCTCCAGCGCTTACAAAGTGCATAAATTCCTTTAGAAAAAAATTCTTTAGTAGTCCGCGCAACCGAATGTGGTGCGCTGACCCATGACTAATCTGTAAACATGCTGCAGTGTCATTCAGTGTCACTCGGCGGTTTTCCTTCACTATGGCTTCAACTGCTGCAATGTTCTGTGGAGTCACAACTCGTTGTGCCTGACCTGGACGAGGAGCATCTTCCACTTACGTCACACCATTTGCGAACTTCCTACTCCAATCGTAGACTTGCTGCTATGACAAACATGCATCGCCATACTGAACCTTCATTCGTCGATGAATTTCAATACGTTTTACACCTTCACTACGCAAAAACCGAATAACAGAACGCTGTTCTTCGCTGGTACAAGTTGCAAGTAGGGCGGCCATCTTTATACAAATACTGCGACGTTATGTGTGCGTCTTCACCATGCTGCCACCTACAGGCCATCTTGCACGCTGTTTGCAGCACACTTACTAACTTACAGGATAACGGCGCCAAATTTCGATTTGTTATTACAAATTTAAGGTTTTCATTTGACTCACCCTCGTACGACATACGTCACTGTTTCAATTCCAGTAGAAATTTTGGAATACTACTTTAATTATCGTTATTAATATAACATTTACGTCAAAACATGGAGAAATGTCAAACTGCATTTCAGTTTGTGAGTCGAAAATTTCTGAACTGAGATCTTGTAAAAAGTAGCAGAATTTCACATATTCATTCAGATTACTTTAACCAGGTGCACTTCGGAACAGGCTTAAAGCAGTAGAGCATTGGTGTCAAAAGTACGTTGATGTTGCATGAAACTACTTTGGGGTGGTGAGCTGATTTAAAAAAATAGACTCACAGAATTCAGTTCAGAGGCCTCTAAGTGTTCTCGTGGCCCTTGTTTATCATGTACGTTCAGTGATCCAGCGACTGAACGCTCCGCTTTCTGTCATTCTGTGAAAGATTTGGAAAAAGTGGCAAAAATACCAGTTAACATTCTTTTGATAAATCTGTAGATCTTCAGTGTAGAAAAAGAAATGACTGTGTATGGAAGACGACAATCGTCTGTCTCCATTTAAACAAAAAAAATGTTATTAACAAGACATTCGTGCGCGATATGAACTGTGCCAACCAATAATCTGCAGGGCGTGTCCTGAAACACCGCAAAGCAGAGTATGGACGCCTTACAGAGTTCAATGCTCTGTGGCCGCTGATCTGTTAGGAATATTGCGTCAGAACTCAGTCGTCGTCTTTTTTTATACTGTATCCCGGGAAATTTATCTGGTCATTGTTCTTTCATTGCTTTCCGCAGCAATGGTATGGATGAAACTGAGATGGTATATCCTTGTCTTAGATCGATTTAATGGAAAAATGTATGAGACTTCCGTCTGTTGTCATACCGAATTTCTTCTTTAGTAAAGCTAAAATGGGAGGAAAATCTTCACTTACAGCTACGATTTTATTACGACGGCTACTCAGTACTGCGTGTAACTGGCGAAGGGAGCTCAGGATAAAATGGCTAGCTGTATACCTCTACACGCGATCTGGTTTCTCACATATAATGGCTCTTAGGTGAATCATATGATGGAGACAGTTGAATCGTCTCACCTTCTGCGTGTAATATTAACTGTCTAAACATTCCCAATAACGTTTCGAGTAATGCATGTCACGTTTTCTTCTAATCATCATCATATGAGGACCCTGTACATCTCGGTGACATTGTTGCGTAGACCGAACTACCCTATGGCAATTATAACAGCTCGGCTTTGTATTTCTTCTATGTCTTCCCCTTGAATCTTAACTAGTGATGATTCCAAATGCCCAAGCGGCTTTGCCGAAATTCATATTCGCCTAATCATGTACAACACTTTCTCAGAATTTTCTCCGGTGATCTGAGCCCTCCATTTGCCTACCTTACAGTTTGCAAATAGTATCAAGATATTGCTGAGTTTCAAGATTTGATTTGTGCTAATTATCTTACAGAATCAAATCAGTGATTTAGTTTACATTTCTGGATTTGATTAACCGAAGTTTTTACGTTTTATGTGACTTTGAGGCATAGAACTGTCTGATATACCTAGTTGTAGTACATAAGTCATGAACCAGAAACTTGGTTTGCACCCCATAGTGCTTTAGTTGGTAACGTTCCGTTGAAAGTGATACCCATATTCCAACCTACGACGTGTGGACTGGTTCACTCAGCCAGTTGCGGGGACCCTAAACTTAAAAGTAAAAATAAAATTTAAAAAGTACGAAAATCCTCACAGGAGGTATTTCTGCGTTCACAGTCCTTTCTAGTGCCAGGAAACAGTCAGCTGGTGATCGATCCTCAAACTTTCGGATGTCTAATGTGACATTACGTACGTCTGAGTCACCTAGTCACACTCTTATATTTAGAACTGTTCATTAATAGAAGTTCCATGCCTGTGAATGTATCTAGAGTTATCGCCAGTTGTGCGAATAGTCCCATAAGGGCTCCTTGTCACCAAGTGGAAGCGTAAGCTGGATTTCCAGAGCACAGTGAAGTATTTTTCCTACGCTGATCAGTTATCCATCTTCAGATTCTTCCGTATTCTAAGTACATGTTGCGTGAACTAATGGGAGTCATAAGGTACTGTAAAAGCATTACGCAGGGTGAACTTGCTGGACGTCCAGATGAAACAGCTTACACTCATTGGTAACAACATGGAACAATAACCTTTGGAACTTTCCATCATCAGTAGGTGATATAAACAGATTCCTAAAACTTAACGCTGTTGGACGGATGCTTTTAATACAAGAAGCGACCTGAACAGGCATTGATCAACGGACCACTTGCCAGTGACTGTTTTCGATACTCGAGTACTATGCGTATAATACTTAATTTGTGGTGATGAAAGTAGCCAGGATTTGGCATGTCGAGATTGTCGGACTACTACAGCTGTTCTCTTGCATTGATACCCTGACTTGTGTTTTAACCATTTGGATAGAATACCTGACTAATAAATCCAAGTGGCCCCACCTCCAGCAATGCTATTAACGTAGGTACATGGACCAGTTTGGAATTTGTTTAGCGTACTTTTGCTGTAGGGAACACGTTTCGCAGTGTTTCCATTTGTTCTTTGTTGACACCAAGCTCTTTGATGAACTTCATTTACTTCACGGTTGGTCTCGCTGTACGGGGTGAACTGCAGTACTGACGTAACATGCATGGGTATCCCTCCAATAACTTTTACGCGATACAACAGCCTCACCAGTTACCCTTGAAGGATGCCCAATCTGATAAAGGAGCATCGTAAGATCGAAGCAAAACTTACTCCATTGAAACATTTTGAACCTTGTGAGCGTGGTACAGCAACGAGGAATTTCTTCTGAGAACAGTGTAGATGTACTATCGGATCATTGTTCCTCTGGTATTATCTGTCCCAGCTCCTACCGAGACGCTGTAGTTTCGAGCTATACCACATACGGGCTAAGATTATCACCGAAATCACGTTTGCATCAATCACCAGTGTATCTATTGGCAATTAAAAGTATTTATTTCTAATTTTCTCAAAAGTGAATTCTCTTTACGGCTTAAATCTCGCCACTGTACTCTCACTAATATACGTAGCTACTAGTGTATGTTGTACTGCTGAGATAAAAGGTGAATTTTACATTGGATGTTCTTTTAAAATAGGGAAGAATTATCGATTTTCATTCCTGTTAGTAACTCTGGATTATGCAGTTTCCACAGTGTAGTTCAGTCCCTGTTGTATTTCGTCCTACTAGAAAACAAACTATTTATTGATATTTCAAAAAACCTGGGCCATGTTGGATGAATTTTAGAACGTTCATATTAATGATGTGACGTCACTTGAAAGTTGATACTGCTTTTAAGTGTCAGTTTTCAGTTCATATCAGTAACTTTCAGGATATCGATCGATATTTTGCAACAATTACACATTCGAGCCGTTTCCAGCGTTCTGATTTCAGTTTCCTTTATAGACTCTCTGCCTCATTCCAGGCAAATGCTAAGGCGATTCCTTCAACAAGGTGTAATAGACGTGTTCTCTACTCTCCTTGGCAGGAAGAAGCGAGCAGTGTGTGTGTGTGTGTGTGTGTGTGTGTGTGTGTGTGTGTAATTATGTGCTGTCGCAAGGACGTTAACCGCTTCTGGCCCAATGATAAAAAAATAAGTGTGGAAAAATGTTTTCATCACTTGCTTTTTGTCGTTACACAATGTTACATTCTGAATTACATTGTTGTAGTTTTTGTTTTTCATATTTTGTATAATATTTAAGGTACACTCTTTTTTGTACTTCGCTCGTAGCCAGTAGAAGAAAAAAATGTTTAACGCATGTTAGGATTTTTGGTCATAGAATTTTAAAAAGCAGTAGTTTCTAAGTACACACGAACATATATTACACTTCTTTCACACGGATCTGTACCCTTCATTTTGACATTTACGTATTGTTAAGGTGCTCAACCTGGTCATATCGTTTTAGGTTACTTGGCTGGGGGACAACATTTCTTCTCTTGGGTTTGTAATCACCCGATCCAGAACTGTCAGAGCTCACCTGTTAATCCACGGTTATTTCTATGGAGAGCTGTGAGGACCTCCTATATGAGAAGACTTCTTCAGCTCATTAGCCGAATTCAGTCTAAAACTTATTGGGGACAATCTGGTACTTTTGGGTACTCCTTCAAAAGATCTTTTGTACGTAATCTAACAGTTACCAGTAGTTAAATCAGTAAAATGGTTAAGCAATCTATCTGGACATTTTCGTTTTGTTCTGGTATTCGACATATATTTTTTGAGGGCTTGACCATGGGTTGCAAGACGCTTACAGACTTAAATCACTCTCCTCCAGCAAGCTAAGTATTTCTTCATCGATGATAACTGAAAATAATAACATAAGTTAGTGGTTGACGTTACAACAGTCTGTTTCCCAACATTCAAGTTACATATGGCCAAAGCATACTATAATTGTGAAGATTTTCTCACATAAAATAAGAAAAGGTACTATTAGCACTTTACAGGAAATACACTAAAGCTTTGAGGAATTTCGACGTCTATTACAGTCCACATAAGAGATAATGCTATTAAAAACGCGCGTTGAAAGTAGCAAATAAAGTGAATCTAAGGTATAGAATAATGTATTATTTCGAAATACCCATAGAACGCATGCTGTGGGCAGCCGTTCTGCTGAGTCGTATCTTTGAAACATCGTGAGTGGCACTGCAAACGGAGTGTGGTGCAGTCTAGAAGCCCAGACCGAAACTACGTAATCTTCACTAACGTGTCGTACAGGTCTTGAGTTGGTAAAATCCGTTTATTAAGTTTAAGAAGTGTAAACTCGAAGTTCACATACTTGTAGCTACGGACTGAAGAGGTTAAACATTAAAATTACAATAAGAAACGATTTTAAACACTGACATTCTCCTCTTTAAAAGTAGCGTAATTACTGAACAATACTGCCGCATTTGGTTAAGTACTGTGCACCGAAAATTGTGTGTGATGTTTAATCCGTGGGAGTTCGTTCCAAGTCGACTACTAGAAAATGTAAAGGCAGCAGAACAATGTAGCACGTCACACATCGAAAACATCACGAATAAACGGCATAAAAGCAAAAAGAAAGCGCATGTGAAAATGAGAATCATATCCCGAAACGAGTAGTGTTAAAATAGAAACAAAAACGGTGACTGATAGCAGAAGAATTTATTTTACAAAAAAACCTATTGTTTTTCAGTCGCAGATTTGGAAGTTTAGCCAACCATTTTTAATGGATAAAACCAAATGTACATTGTGACTGTTGAGGATTGGGGGTGGCACGGCTGTGAGAGGGAAGGCCCTCGTCACACGCAGAGCCACGAAGACGACACTCGCCTGGCCTCACATACCTACTGACCTGATTATTTCGAGCACTTTATTTTATTACTGCCTGTCCATAAATGCCTGAGCTCTTAGGCTGATGGAGGCGGGAAGGGGAGCGGGCGGGGTAGAGGTAAGATGCGAGTGATGTTTCTCCGAAAGGGAGCCTTCGGCTTGTCTCTGATCTGCATATCGGCCGGACACACAAAGTTTCTTTTTCTTTGTCTCTATGTAAATTATTTCTCATCTGTGGTATCAATTTTGCAATGATTTTACCACTCCTACACATTTTCATAATTCGATAAAATTTGTGGCTTACCCAACTAACTCCAGATGAACTTTCTCTTGACCGAGGGGCTAATGACCTCGCTGTTTTGCCTCTGAACCCGAATTAACCTCACTGTACCTAAGCCCATTGATGAGACGTGTAATTGACTACTGAACACTTACAACGCTTTTAGTCGAAACTTCGTGCTGCCGGTCACGGACATTTGTTTCTTCAGAGTTCACCAGGTACTGGTGCGCACGTAAGAGCTGCTGAATGAGCATCGGGCTACTAGGTACATTCGTACCGATGTTTTCGCGGCAGCTTCCTTGCATAAAATTCGCTCACTGTTAAAAACCGCGTCACATTTTAGTAGAAATTCGTGCTTTCGAAGATTATCATCATCATCAAAATGTTCCCATGGACGAATGTTCAGAAACAGTATTTGTTGAGCTACGTGTCACTTTATTTGTGTTGAGAAAGGTCAGTGGTGCAGGTCGTAGCCTCTCTTCATGTTGGCAGTTGTTGCTCACTTCTATGCTGCGTTTCTCACTAAACTTAGTTCTCTGACTGTATGGATGCAGTCAAACGACGCATATGGTTTGTGCACGACGGGTCGTTCAAAGAAAACTTACTTTTGATTTCAAACACGCACCCGACTCATACAGTTATAGTTGGTGGTGACTTTAATTTACCCTCGATCTGTTGGCGAAAATACTTATTTAATTCTGGAGATACGCATAAAACATCATCCGAAATTGTGCTTAGTGTATTCCATGAAAATTATTTCGAGCAATTAGTTCACGAGCCCACACTAGTAGTAAACGGTTGTGACAACACACTTGACCTCTTAGCAACAAATAATTCTGAGCTAATAACGAGAATTAGAACGGATACAGAGATCAGTGAACACAGGGTTGTCGCAGCGAGACTGAATATTGTAACGTCCAAGTCCTCCAAAAGTAAACGAAAAATATACCTAATCCAAAAAACAAAAAAAAATTCACTCTTCGCCTTCCTGAGAGTGTGTCTCCACTCCTTCCAAATTAACAATGTAAGTGTAGACGTGACGTGGCTTCAATTCAAAGAAATAGTATTGGCAGTAATTGAGAGATTGATACCAAATAAATTAACAAACGACAGAGCTGATCGTCCTTGATACACGAAACGGATCAGAACACTACTGCAGAAAAAAAACAAAAAAAGATGCCAAATTTAAACGGACTTAAAATCTCCAAGATTGGCGATCCTTTACAGAAGCTCGAAATTTACCGCGGACAAAGAGATTCTGGTCGTATGTCAATTATGTTAGCGGAAAGACGCAATCAGTGCCTTCTTTGCGCGATAGCAATCGAGATACCATCGCGGACAGTGCTGCCAGAGCAGAGTTACTAAACACAGCCTTCCAAAATTCCTTGACCATAGCAGACGAATTAAATATTCCAGAATTCGAATCAAAAACAGCTGCCTACATGCGTAACTTAGACGTAGATATCCTCGGAGTAGTGGAGCAACTTAAATCACCTAACAAAAGCAAGTCTTACGGTCCAGATTGTATACTAGTTAGGTTCCTTCACTTATTTAGAAAACATAGTTCTTGCGAAACACAACTAGCACTTTATTCGCACCGAATTGTTGAGTGCTATTGACAAGAGATTTCAGATTGATTCCGTATTTCTAGATTTACGGAAGGCTTTTGACACTGTACCACACAGGCGGCTTGTACTGAAATTGCGTGCTTGTGGAATATCGTCTTAGTTATGTGGCTGGATTCGCGATTTCCTGTCAGAGAGGTCACAGTTCGTAGTAAATGACAGAAAGTCATCGAGTAAAACAGAAGTGATTTCTGACGTTCCCCAAGGTAGAGTTAAAGGCCCTTTGCTGTGCTTTATGTATGTAAACGATTCGGGAGTCATTCTGAGCAGACGTATTAGGTTATTTGCAGATGACGCTGTCGTTTATCGAATAGTAAAGTCATCAGAAAATCAAAAGCAAATTGCAAAACGATTTAGAAAAGTTATCTGTATGGTGCGAAAATTGGCAGTTGACTCTAAATAACGGAAGTGTAAGGTCATTCGCATGAGTGGTACAAGGAATCCGTTAAACTTCGGTTACACGACAAATCAGTCAAATCTAAAGGCAGTAAATTCAACTAAATACCTATAAACTACAATTACGAACGACTTAAATTGGAAGGAACACACAGAAAATGTTGTGGGGAAGGCTAACCAAAGACTACGTTTTATTGGCAGGACACGTTCGAAATGTAGCAGAGCTACTAAGGAGACCGCCTACACTACGCTTGTCCGTCCTCTTTTAGAATACTACTGCGCGGTGTGGGATCCTTACCAGATAGGATTAACGGAGTACATCGAAAAAGTCCAGTGAAAGGCAGCACGTTTTGTATGATCTCGAAATATGGGAGAGTGTGTCACTGAAATGATACAGGATTTGCGCTGGACATCATTAAAACAAAGGAGTTTTTCGTAGAGGGGGAATCATCTCACGAAATTCCATACATCGATTTTTTCCTCTGGATGCGAAAATATTTTGTTGACGCCGACCTGCATAGGGAGAGACTATTACCATAATAAAATAAGGGAAATCAGAGCTCGCACGGAAAGATGTAGATAATAGAAAATCGTGAAGGTGGTTCTATAAACCCTCTGCCAGGCACTTCAGTGTGATTTGCAGAGTACCCAAGTATATGCAGATGTAGGTTGTTCACGACCCCCATTTCTACGACGGTACTTAACATGAAAGTTTACTGGGGGATAGATTATTCGAGGCGGTCCAGTAGCGTGGCATCGCTGTTAACCTGTCCTTAGTACCTTAGATTTCTGACTTTATGTACATTAAAAAGCATCGGCAGATTCCAAACACGTCGACAACGTGCACACGTTGCAGTAGCTTGTGTTCCGTGTATGTAAGTCCGACAGCAACTAAGTATGTTCGCGCAACAATGAAGGCTAAAGAATGTGTGGTAAACTCATTGAGACCTCTTGTTACGTCAACAGACAGATGACTATCATAAGACTTAATGTCCCGTATATTGTGGTCATTGTTTCTGCGTGTTCGATGTAACGTCTAGTGGGTTCTCACATCAGGTCAAATCGGGCACTTCCGTTACAATTTCTCATTTCGAATTATATTTGTTTAGTGTCGGATACTTTGTTATTTCCCTTCATCAGCATTCGTTCAACTGGGAAGTCTCGTTAGATATTCCGGAGCGTTATGCTTTTGTCCGCCAAATGAAATGGGCGAAGTGGTGTCGTTGCGGAATGCTGGCGCCGGCTGGCGCCTGATGTTTAGGCATCCCATACGGGAGGTGTGGTCAGCGGGACGTGTACCCAGCGTTCGCTAACCGAAGTGATTCTGGCGTTCACAATCTTAACATTCTTCCTGGTCGCTCATCAACTCTAAGAGAACTATCCTTTCCGCACCAGTACATCCGAAAACATCTGATTAACGTATTTAAGACGATGCTATCTATTTTTAAATACTCTGAGGCTCGTTGGATATGAGATATGAATTTCTGGCGGGTTTGAGTGTAGGGGGAGATTTACATACTCTTATTCGATTGCTACCCTGTACACTCTACTCACAACCATCTTATACATGACTTGCAGATATTATTTCATAATGTGACTTCAGATTTTAAAAAAATGTTCAGCTTGCTAGAAAAAAAGGAATGCACGATTCTCTTTGTGAATTAGGCTGATCTCTCCAAAGCATATTTCGTCGTACAGCGTTACATAATTTCGTAAACTCATTAGTGATAGATGCTCGCAATTGTTTGCAACGATAACAGTGAAGTAGTCGTCATATCCCATTGCGAATACTTTTTATCATGCTTATCATTTTTCTGGCTACTGATTATTTGTTTCGCGTGTGGCACCGTAATTATCTCCACGATAGCTTTATCATGGTATTTCAACTTGTCTCTTTGATTTGTTAAGCCGAATTTGATCGAGAAGTCCACATTGTTTCATAAAAGCTTTTTCAGTATTGCCTACCTCTACAGAGACACTAGTCATATTGATAGTTTGCTTCATAATAGGTTTCATCTCTTTAAATTTTTCCAGCTTAGCAAGAACATTTCTAGGTCATATTACTGCAGTTTTTAGACCGCGTGTTGTTGTTCTGTATATGAGTATATGTGGCCAGATACCCTCCCTAGCGCCACAGCATTGTTACCGTAGTCTCTCTGTGTTTTTTATATTTATTGTAATTACATTAAACTTTGTGCCCGGTATGGAGACCGAGCGGTACAATGATTAGCACACTAGACTTGCATTCGGGAACACGACTGCTGAAACCCCGTCCCTCTATATAGACAAATATTGCGATGATTACTTTGAAAAAGGGTACGCCCCATTTCCTTCCCAATCTTTTCGTAATCCGAGCTTGTGCTCCGTCTCTAATAACCTCGCAGTCGACGGGACGTTAAACTCTAATCGTCCTTCCACCGTTCCGGGGACGGAGAAGAAGGCTGCCTGTGATTTGCCAAAACGTTGCAGAAAACCGCTTGAAATGGACAGTTTACCACTCATTAATATCAAAGCGGATTTGATGTAACGTGTCTGACACTAAAATTCTTACTTGCTGTGGAGTGCTGTACACAGTTAGTTTGTTACACTGTTAGCTTGTTACTAGCCGTGGCACCTCGCTGAGACAGTCGCTATTGACCTAATAGTTTGACAGTCCGTAATGATCAAACGCGTTTTTTACGATAATGACCGAAAAAAGTTTCAATATCAACTTCGTCAGGGAAATTGGAAAGTTAAATTCATTTATTTTTTGTTCTTGCTGTCTTCCTTCTACAGGCGAGCCCAGTACCATCTTCTATTTATTCTATTTAAATAGTGTACACGGCTTCTTCGTCATGTGAGTCAGTAGTTCACATTCTATCAATGTAGCGAAGCGCTCAAGCTAATTTACGAGAGCAGTCACAGATTAATTACATATGTAATAAATAGGTCCATAGTGGCAAATTCACAAAACTCCTGAGATAGTTGTTTGTCTGTTTCATGGCGTCCGACGATTGTGCCTTAGAAAATACGAATGAACTCTAACTGGGCTGACGAACTGCTATTTGTCTTTGGACCACATGCCTACTGTAACAGGAAGCACTCGTTTTCTATACAGGCTGCATAGTTCTGACTTTTAGGGAACTCATGGAGGACGTTTTTAGTGATGACACACAATTCCACCGTTTATTTTCTTCATTCGTAATGCCGCTTAACTTTTGAACAATAGCGTAAGCGACTTTACCGAAATGGTGAGGCATCCTGTTTGAAAATAGTTTGAAATGAGACAGCTTTATTTTCGCGAAATGCTGTTTGGAAACCAAACAGACCAGCATTAAACATAGATTTATCACTATTGTACTTGTTTTGTCATAAATTTCGTGTAAAGACTATGCGAACAAAATATGAGAGACTTTGATATGTATATTGGCATCAGAATCGTTTTTACAGTGTTCCACTGGGACTCTGAAGGTCTTGCTCGTTCCTTAGAAGCATGATATTTGCATGAACCAGCAAGTGCAGAGAGAGAACA
Source organism: Schistocerca gregaria (assembly GCF_023897955.1). Taxonomy (NCBI): domain Eukaryota; kingdom Metazoa; phylum Arthropoda; class Insecta; order Orthoptera; family Acrididae; genus Schistocerca; species Schistocerca gregaria. The sequence goes on along the minus strand of NC_064931.1, from coordinate 198,912,149 downwards.
CATCTATCAGCGTCATTACATGTTACGTGAACTATCGTAGGACTTAATTCTTGATCTAACCCACCAGTAAGATGTCTTATAATTTTACAGTCTTAAGACAGCACAGTGCTAAGGGGTAGGCAGTAAATAAAGTCTGCTGTCCCATGAGGGAACCCAGTGGCACGATGAAAATTTAAACACCCTGGCCTGCTTCTACACCCTCGCGCTCTCGCTAAGGATTTACTGGATTCCGCTGCTGCTTCCCTTCAAAGAACTTTTTACTTCCGAGCGAACCCGCAGTAGAGGAAATCAAACCGTGTCGATGTATGCATCAAACAGGTTATCTAATGATTGCGACGTGAGTCTCTTCAAAGAGGAACAGTGGCAATTTTCTAAAGTGTGTGTAATATACCACTAAGAAACGGATCCCCACTACTATATTTCTCACAAGTCTACACCAAAAACGTTCACGAAACATTGGCAAATTTGCAGTTTATTTTTCCTAGCAGAGAATGGATACGATTTACAATATTAGGTCCCCCTTCCAGGTCGTTACACCATTCAGTGTATCTTAGAATGTTGATAGTTAAATGATATGTCGAGGGTACATAGTTAGGATGGAAACGTCGAGCATCACCTCCATTACCTTTAAGTTATTATAGTATAACTGCAGAAGATTGGATATCACATTTTGCCCTACATTACTTTTTATTTTTATGACTGTAGGACTTGCTCATGAATATTGAATAACCCGCGACATATATTTATGAGCGTTTATCATGTCCTTTTTCTCCTTCGTCCAAATCCTCTTCTCTTCTGGCGATCTTATTCTGCCCCTTCTCGTAGTTCACAGTACAAATCTGGGAACTAGACCACATAAATTCGTTTTATAACTCTCCTACAAATTCATAATAGAAGGTACTTCGTTCTGTTGATTTAGAAAGTGGCAAAAGTGGAACCAGCTTCCGTCTCCTTCATCACTGACTACGCCATTGCTGTCAACCGTTTTTTCTTGCTTTCTTTCGTTCGTTTACCTCTTCTTGAGTTTAGGGTGGTGTGCATCAGAAAATGTTAGATACCACCTGAGATCCAGCATATATTGGTTTGAAATTGAAGCTAATCAGTTAACTATCACATAGTAGTGCCAAGCGTGTGGCAAATTTATAATTGTAATTCTCTGGACAGAATAAAAATCTGTCTGTGTATTTACCAAGCAGTTCCTAGGTCAAATGGTAAAAAAAACTGACGCTGTAAAAAATATCCGGGATCTTAGCACTATCATTTATGAAGCATCTCTTTTGACTTTAGCGGAGTAATTTAGTACAAATGAAATTAGTGTCTCTTGTGGCCGATAGAAAGTAGATTGTTCGTACTCGTCGGCGCAGTAAGTACATTGCACAAGCAGCAGAGGTAAATCCAAATTATAATAGCGCCGTTAAAGAGTTATAGTTATTTGCATGTGTACCTTTTAAATATATTTCGTTCCTTTTTTGCCGTAGTCTTTTATAGTTGCAGCGTAAAATTAGCTTTTTTGCCTACGGTTGTGTCGCGACAGCGAGATAGTCGGAGAAATTAAAATCTCAAACATAAAACGCTGTAAACTTTGTAGAAGAGGTATTCGGAAGAGAATATAAAACACACTGAGACTGTTTTTATGGCCTTATAATTTGTTTTATTACGAGGTTCCGTCTGGATGGTACTTTTAATTTACATTGGCGCGTCACGTCCGAAGCTATCTGTAGAAAGCTGTGAGTAGAGAAAGAAAATATATGTATGGTAAAATATGTATTTTTTTAGTGTCTTCAGTCATAGATTTATGAATACGACTTAGTCGAAATGCCCTTGTGTACATGCTTCATTGTAAATCAGTATTGCGAGCCACAGGGAAGTTTACAATAAAAGGACTGCATTGATCACGGACTCAGATATCTATTTTATATCCTTTAGTAATTAAGTACCAACATAATGTTGGTACAAAGTACCTCCTCCGCCGCCATTCAGTGTGCAGAGCTAGCACAGTATAAATTTAGACAACATTGTCGACGGAGTACAATCGAGATCGCAATAATATTTGTTTATTTACCGGTTTTGGCTTATGTTAAAGCCATCTTCAGAAGTTTTGACCCACTATGGCTGGTACTTGAGGCTCCTTAGTTTTCTCGCGATGTCACGATCGTATGCTGTCAATCGTGTACGACCGTGGCACCAGCCATACGGGACCAAAAATTCTGAAGATGGCTTCAACATAAGCCGACGCCGGTAAATAAACAAATATTATTACGATCTCGACTGTTGATTTTAACCTAAATTGTAGAATATACACGTAAATGTAGCATTCTTGGGAATCAGAGCTGGTTGCACTGTAGCAGGTACTTTACTTCATCGAACTGTAATAAAAGTCTTCAGAGATTTGCAGTAGTAAAGTGGTTGGGAAGCATCGATGAAGTGGAATGAGCTCGGTAATTAACTGCGAGGGAAAGGGCGATAACCCGCGCCGTCACCAGAGTCGGTTTTCCGGCCGTCAGTATTGTTGCCAGATGCCGTGCATCAAGCAGATTACGCGCGAGGTGCTGCGTATCCCCCCCCCCCCCCCCTATCCCCCTTCGTCTTTAACCTGTAACCTGCTCCGCCTCGTTTGTTTATGAGGTATGCCGACATGAAGAATCTCTTGTAGCCTGTTCATTATTCGTGTAAGCACGGATTGGAATCACCGTGAAATGTTCAAGAGCTAAGCAAGGTTGTAAAGCTACAAAAGCTGGCAACTATCAGTTAGTACGACTGAGTCACGTAATGAATTGCCCAAAACAGCGGTAAACAACCGAGATGCCTCAAAGAGCTACGACGTGAAACTAAACGTTTCTTAATTTGTAAACATATCATATTTGTTTCGTGTAGGGAACCTGCGATCGGATAAGCTAAAATTTATGAAGCTAAATTTTCGTATTTCATACGATAAAGTCTGTTATTTGTATTTGATTCCTCTGCTGAAGCGGTTGTTGAAGTTTTTAGGTAATGATAGCCTTTAAAAAAAATCACGAATGCCTCGCGTAGCGCTCTGCCTGCATTTGTTGGTCTTGTGTGCGGGGTCCGCACACACACACACACACACACACACACACACACACACACACACACACACACACACACACCTTGCAGGTATCTCTTTAAGCAGCTGGAAATATTAACCACGAAGTCACAGTACATGTATTCACTTACGAAGCTTGATATTAATAATGCATATAAGTTTGCGAGTGAGAGAGATATTCGCAAGTATAACGGTAGAAGGTAAAATGATCTGCGTTGCCCCTTAGGGAATCTAACTTAGGCACTGAAAGGGGCGAAATATGGAGCTCTTTCACAATCTACCCATGGTAATAAAATGTCGGTCCGATAGTAGAAGTGTTTTCAAATGTAGATAAAGATATTTCTCCGTAACAACTCCTGTACCGCAGATGTATTCTCAAATAGAAATAGTCTTTTTTTACTGGAAACGCCTGTAAATTGTCAGCCTTCAGTCATAGTCTGTTGGCATAAGAGTGTGGTCGACATTACACACATATGGTAAAAGGTATCGTTTAGTTCTTTCACAACCGAACAGAGGGAACCTTCGTCCATGGTGCATTGTCTATAAAGCATTAGTTTACTTTGAACTCTTTGACTGAGATACACAAGGAGAGACACGAGTGCAGCTTACGCGTCGCGTTTATCAAAGATATTTGATGCTGACTGCCAATGTCGGTTCATTGACCAAAATGAAGATTGAATACTGCAGGAGGACAATGATCCGAAGCACCGCAGCATGCTTTGCGCGACTGGAAAAAGGAGAAAGGAGTGCAGATACTGTACTGAGCCTCACAGTCGCCTGACGCGAATTCTATTGAATATGTATCGTCTTACATCAAAAAGAAGTTGCAAGGAAAAAAGATCTTCAGTTTGCAACAACAGTCAACGCAGATTCGACGCATTTGGAGGCCTCTTACGTGTGAATACGCGAAAAAGTTTGTTTTGTGCATGCCTCGGAGATACCAAGCAATTACCGACGGTTCGGGTGGCTGGACATATTATTAATTGTAATTGCATTCTTCATTTGTTCATCATTTATAACACGTGTACTATGTTTGTTCAGTTGATACGTGGTTAATCCTGAATATGACCCATGGAGCCGGCCGTTGTGGCCGAGCGGTTCTATGCGCTGGAACCTCACGGCGCGACCGCTACGGTCGCAGGTTCGAATCCTGCCTCGGGCATGGATGTTTGTGATGTCCTTAGGTTAGTTAGGTTTAAGTAGTTCTAAGTTCTAGGGGACTGATGACCTCAGATGTTAAGTCCCATAGTGCTCAGAGCCATTTGAACCTTTTTTTTCTTTTTTTATCCATGGAACAAGTAACTCGTTACTTTTGCGAATCCACCGTAGTATGTTTGAAATTCTATTTGAAACACATTTCCTGCGTCATGTAATTTTATTCTATCATATAATTTTAGCTGTTGTAGTTGTTGTTAAACCCGTGGCCGCATTGGTATAGTAAAATACGGAAAGGACCCAGCATTTCGAACGCTTGTGGTCAGTCTCACATACTTATAATGACTATTTTCTTGTTTGCGGCACCTTTCGCTAGTCTTATTAAACCTACGCAGATTAGTTACAAGACGATTAAAATATGGCGGAAACCACTGATTGAACTGAAGTTCCATCTAAGTTCTAATAGCGACTGCTATGAATGTATGAACAGATAATTTAAATTTTTTAGTGTTAACGTGTTACATTACAATCTTTGGTTTTCAGTCTGCTCTTAGATTCTTTGATACAACTTCTCAGAGTCGTCAGGGAACAAAATGTGATGCGACAGCTCTAAATGCAGGTTTCTGTGTACCACCACTGAAGTAAATTAGACTACATAGTGAAATTTCATTTTCCTGTGAGGAAATTTCATCGTGTCAAGGTCCAACGGAAAAATACTCGTTTTGTAAAAATTGAAACGTGTACCTTGTGACAACCAATAGTTTTGATTTTCCGCAGCGACCGAGCCCACACGGTTTTTGCACAATGTCAACGATGTTTTACATTACAGCGTATTTGTTAGAACAGTTCGCATGAGTGAACCGTTAATATCTTCATTAGAATAACAGTGGAAATCTGCCGCATTTCATTGCAGTGACCTTCTAAATGTGAAATGCAACAGTGTGCGCAATTCATCGGAAATCGGTATGTCATGGACTTTATCCCAGACGCCGTCCGTGATTCGGGCTTACATTACTGCACATAATGCGCTCTGTATTAACACACACGCTAGCCCTTAATTGAAGGGCGTGTCTGCTTAATTAAAACTGGAATGGACTTAATTAACCAGATTCCCTTGCAGCCGCGTAGCCGCAATTAACACGGTATTGTCTTTTAACTTGCAATTAGTTTCATATAATTCGATTTAATAATGAATCGCCAATTTCCGTCTAAATCCGGATTCGCTGTCCACGTGCGTTTGTGTCACGAGACCATCTGATGGACAGGTCACTGCTTCACCGGATATCTGTTCTGGTACGACCACATAATACAGGCCTCGAATGCGCAGCTGCGCGTAGAAGCAACGGAATCTGTGTACGGCGAGGTACAAGAAAGCTCTAGTATGTCCTTGATTTGCGTTAAAGAATTGAGCGAGGGACTTAGGGAGCGTCGCAACCTCTCTGCGCTTTACTCCGAGGACTGATCTACTCTCTGCGGACTTTCTTCGAATTAAATATTTAGAGCGTCCGTCGAGGAACGGCAGAGTTCCCGGCTGCGGCTGTAGTTCATTCGAAAAACGTTGGCCGCTTCCGTCGCACGTTTGGCCTTCAGAGACGCTTCACTTCTCTCGGTTTATCGTCTTACTTCTCCGCAGCGAGTAATTAGAGCATAGCGTAGACAAATTAATACTGTTGTAGGTATTGTTTGTACATTTGAGTGTATCTTCGCAGATGTTATTTTGGCGCTGAATAGAGTTTGTGCTGAAACTACTAAACGCACTACTTCATTTTTTTCCAAACCTTAGTACACTACCCGACATATAATTATAACACAACGAAGGATTAGTCAAAATTAAGTGGAATTATGATTCGTCTGATTAATGGTGAAAGCAATGCAAGAGTGCAGCTTCGGTGAATACAGAGTACTGTCAGTAACCTGGTATCTCGTGATGCCAGCCTCATTTACAGTCAGACCTTTTTCGCCTCAAATCATTATTAGGGGAGTACGTTTTTAATTATTTCTCAGACATCATTTGCTTCGATGTTTCTATCCGGGTTTACATTTCACTCATACAGTCTTCTGTGGCTGTAAGGGCCAATTTTCTGATACTTTGTCCCGTACTTGTTTAATTATTGAAAATGTCAATCCGACAGGTTGGTCAGGGAAGAAATGAAATAGGTTCTACCTTGAAGAAGACTTCAAAATAGCTGGCAGCATGTGAAGGGACATTGCTTGGTTGCATGCGCATCCATAAGTGGACTGCTACCGACGATGATACCAGACACACACTCTGCACCCTCACTTGTGCCATTGTCTAACTGGACGCTTCACCGTGTATACTGGGAACGTGGAAATGATGTAATTGCCCACGACGGGTAATATTTTTCCGGAAAACATGACCTGTCCCCAACAGACTAGGAACTGATTGCAGTGCCCTTAACTGTAGCCTGAATCGTTTTGGGGAACTGCATAATGCTGTATGTTGCCACTCTTTATCATAGAACACCACTTCTACGAATTACAAACAATCGCAACAATTTCAGGAATACCGTAATTACCAACGACAAAACCTTTCTTCAGCTGTCTCCGAGTAGTATACTTCAAGAAAACAACGCACAATCACATGAAGTCATTTTCGCAGTAGAATTTTAACTATGCTTGTCTCTTCGCCTGTGGGAGGTGATCATTTCACTAGTCGGACTGTTTCTGCTTTTATAAATTCTGTCTTCCACCTTCACCTCAATTAATGTGTCTCTCATGTAAAGATGCTGTTTTTAGCGTTAATCGGATTCCATCCTCAAACATATCTCGTCATCAGAACGTTTGATTGAGCCTCTTCATAGGTCGAAGGAGGCAAATGATGGGCTAGGAAGTTCATAGTTTAATGTACCGTCGAGGACGATGTCATTAGAGACTGACCGCGTCCTTCCGACTGCTAGTCCAGGAACTAAGTGAATTCTACATCTATTAAGAAAATGCCTAGAAAATAACTGTGTGCTTAAACTAAGCCCAAGCTTAGTTGTTAACGAGTGGCTGAAAAGGAAATACCAGCCGAAAACTGTAACTTAATGCTGATTTATCCGTTGATGCCAGTTATGGCTCTCAGCACTAAGGGACGTAACATCTGAGGTCGTCAGTCCCCTAGACTTAGAACTACTTAAACCTAACTAACCTAAGGACATCACACACATCCATGCTCGAGACAGTATTCGAACCTGCGACCGTAGCAGCAGCGCGGTTCCAGACTGAAGCGCCTAGAACCGCTCGTCCACAGCGGCCGATGCCAGTTATCTCCAACAAGCCTAATATGCACTTTTCTCACCCAGTCGAACATGCTGTCGACATCGAAAGACTATCTAATAAATACTACTTGCTTATGTTAATAGAAGGATTACATCCGGCACATTAGTGTCTACTACTTTTTATAATTTAACTCTGACAATGGTAACTGCAATCATAGGAAATGGCTCTGTTGGATCGAAGTATGACGAACTCTCCATCAGACCATCGAGACGCCCACAGTGACCCCGGCAATCTAAATTAGTGTGGTCCGAGTATGTTGATTAAGCACTGCGACAAACTGTGTGGGAAACAAGTTGAGGGTAATGGTGGTCTTTAAACAATCTGTGGCATTGTCGTTTAACAGAGGGAGTCCTTAATTCTCAGAAAAAGAAAGGGTATCACATGTCTCTTCGCTAAAGGAAGTTTTAATACTTCGTAGTAGCAGCATGATAAAGGGGTTAATCTTAAGGTCGTAGAGGAAACATTTATCTTGCATTTACACTGCCTGTGTGATTTTGAAGCTACGCGGTTGCGAATGTTGCTTTGTGTATCGTTGCGGTCGAAGTTGCTAGAGCGCGGAGGGTTACAGAGGCCTGTCCATGCAGTGGGGGCAGGAAGCATTTGCGGATGAGGAATGACCTCTGCACTGTGATACAGTTGATAGTGGCGTGTGGGGTCTGCTGTTGCAATGTCACTGCTTGGCTTCAGATTGCAGCTATCGCCTTGCTGTGGGAGCACAAGGACTGTAGTTTTTCCAACTCTTTATTGGAATGAAAACCAGTTGCGATTGAAGCATTTCAAGTAAATACACCACAGTATTGTCGTATAAGTATTATGTAATAGTCTGCGTTAGCTTTAGAAAGAAATCTCGTAACCTTCATCAACCCACTTATGGCTGTGTATTCAACCAAGTAATATTTCATCTCATGCTGCCTGCAGTTCTTAAGCCTTATTCGGAGCATAGCACAAATCACTGGCTTCTTCGCTGCCCAACCTACCGGGTTGATTACATCTAGGCAAACACTACGTAAGAAACAAATAAATACGTATCCCCCTGTTGATAATTTGATGTGAAAACTGTGTGATTGCAACCAGGTTTGGACAGTATTCTATCTGTATCAGCTCTCATCTCAACAGCTACTACAAGAAAGATCTCTGTATAGATTACACTACCTATGAAGTTATGTTCTACTCAGTTTCATAGTATAAAGTTCCTGACGAAGCAGCAACCACGCAATTTAATCTAAATATACAGCAGCTTCCCTCCCGTTTCCATACTGAAGAGATGATTATGAAGCTTTTCGTGCAGAAGTGTGACACATTTCACTTACAGGCGCCATTTGAATGTGAACGTGTACTGTAAAGTGTGTGACTACAGTAAGTTCCATTTCTACCAAAATAAAATTCTAAATGATTGCATCCCACTGCTTTCGTGCTTTACACTAAATATTTGATGGAAGAGCAATTTATTTTTTTGTGACTATGCCTAGCTAGCACTGTTTACGAATGTTAAGAACAAATTTAAATGAACGAAAAGAAAGTGGGCAGTGCGAAGCAGACCTGTAAATCACGCTATCAGAAGAACACGCTTGTTCAAAAAATGGTTCAGATGGCTCCGAGCACTATGGGACTTAACATTTGAGGTCATCAGTTCCCTAGAACTTAGAACTACTTAAACCTAACTAACCTAAAGACATCACACACATGCATGCCTGATTCAGGATTCGAACCTGCGACCGTAGCGGTTGCGCGGTTCCTGACTGAAGCGCCTAGAACCGCTCGGCCACAGTGGCCGGCAACACGGTTGTTCATTATTATTATTATTATTATTATTATTATTATTATTGTTATTTAAATAAAGTTAATTGTAGACCAGAAAAGATGGAAGGCCAAATAAATACGTGTGTGTGATCATCTTTGCACCCTACTGCCAGTGCTGGTGGTTCTGGTAGCTAAGCTACTATCTTTTACTGCATCAGTGTCATCCTTCGTTGGTTTGACACTCTTTGTCCATAGTATTGGTTTCTGCTATACTAAAATTTTATACAGATGCGTTTTTCTTATCACTGATGTTTCTGATCTTTTTTGATGCGGTTTTCTTGCCACTATAGTTCCTCATCGCCCTTTCATCTCTTCTGCTTCTGACCGATGATACTCGGTGTCATCAACACCGCTCTTTTTGTTTCTTTCCTACACATTACTACCCTCGTCACACTTCACAAGATTTACAGGTATATTTCCGTAGTATTCGTGTACGGGAGTATTATTCCTCGACCACACTCTGAGAAGCTGAAGCCTTTATCCCCGCATCCTAGAAACAGACTGTAGATAATTGAGCAATTCACACGCACAATAGAATCATCCCGGTACTTTCTCAAGTAATGTTAGGTAACTACGGCACATTTCTATTTTGAATGAAAATGCCTAGATCGGGAAGTCGAAATACTTTCTTTTGCAGTGCGGCAGTGACTATATTTTACAGTGTCTGTATAGTTGGATACAATGTTCCTTCGAACATGCATGCGTGTTCGAAGGAAAGTTATATCGAACTATGTAGACATTGTCAGATACTGACACTGTCCTACTGTATTTCATGCCAGAGCAACGCAGTGTTTCGAGCAAAACACTGTTATGTGCGGGAATCGTACGAGTTGTATGGAGCGCTATGGGACGTAGACAATAGGATATATGGAAGTTTGTGTCTGACCGTGAGTCTTGCACGGATAGCCGAACGGTTAGGGCGACCGCTCGGTAAAGCGGGAAATCCAGGTTTGAGTCCCGGTCCGGCGCATATTTTCATATGTTATTAGTAAATCCTATAGCCGCTGTACAATCGTATTCGCGATTTCCTAATACTTTCTTTTGATCATGAGTATTGCGATTTACCGTCGCTTGAGCTCACCAAATATTTTTGTGTATTAATAGGAATCGCAACCCATTTTTGTCCACATTATATAAACTTCGTAATACGATTTAGTTTCGTATTACAACTAATAGTCTCTTTGTTTTCTTACACGACCAAAGAAAAATCCTTTATTTTAAATTCTTGTCCGTTGGCAGGAAGAAGAAACCATCACGTAGACCGCTACGGTCGCAGGTTCGAATCCTGCCTAGGGCATGGATGTGTGTGATGTCCTTAGGTTAGTTAGGTTTAATTAGTTCTAAGTTCTAGGCGACTGATGACCTCAGAAGTTAAGTCGCATAGTGCTCAGAGCCATTTGAACCATCACGTAGCACTGAGAATATTTAAATGTACCGAGTGACGATGGTCGCAGGGTAGTTCTTAGTATTGCGTAGGGGAGGACGTTCGTTGCTCGATGGTTATATAGTTAAGTGGTGCAGTGGTTAAAATACTGGACTCGTATTGGCTTGAGCCGGATTAAATTCGCTGCACTCCTTCAGTCAACTATTTGGGTGGTTACTTCTCGTAAACCACCGCCGATTTCCATCCTTGTCCAGCAGAGCTGGTGTCTCTCCTCTGGTGATCTTGGTGTAAATTGGACCTAAAGAGTCTAACCTCTCATTTTTTTCTTCTCTGATGCGTACTTATCATAATGCGCATAATAACGCATGTTGTAGTAAAAGTTCAAAATCTTTCAGTCTCTGATTTCTGATTTGCAGTGGTTATTCGCAACAAAAACTAAATTTTCTCGCTGTTCCCTATCTGTCTCATTGCTGTGATAGAGATTGTGTTTGAGTGCTACATCTTCACAATGCCATCCCTATCCTATCGACTCACTCTTAAGCACTGTTAGATATCGGGAGCAGACTGATTGCTACTTTTTATTTCATAAACTTACAGAACATCTGATTTCATGTTACTTTTTCGCTTGAAATAATGACGTGTCCATAATCCGGGGCACCTTAATAGACGTCCTGTGTCAGCAACGCCGGCAAAATAATTTGAGAGATTTGAGAGATTCGAGATTAGCGAGACACGTGGGATCGGAAACCTCACAGGTGTGCGCCTGTTTATCACGTGTGTTTGTCGTGATAGTATCTGTCTGACTGGCTGCCGAGTTTTAGGCTGCCACAGTGGCTCTGTTTTGCCATCACGGCTATTTCTCTATATTCCGCGCACTTACCCTCGTTAGCAAAAATGTGGATCTTCCTAAAATGTAAAGCTTTGTCGGAACTCTGCAACACATGTTTCTCCATTTAATTTCTATTACTTTGCTCGTCTCAGTTACAACACCTGTGACAGGATTCATTGGAGTCTTTGGACGTAGCTGGAAGCAACTTTCTTGTGCAGCTTATTACGACTTACATTTGTGCACTATATGAGGAAGGATAATTGTCAAGAATGGTCTAGTTAGTTGTACATGTATAACTCCACCAGCGTAATAGTTTCTTTGACGAAGTAGGGAAGGAAGAGTTTAATATCGCATCATCGACAACAATGTACCAAATCTGTCGGTGAACCCTCGGTATTAGTAGCAATAGGTTCATTAGTTGAGTTCATTGTGCTGTCACAACATACTAAACTAATTATATATACACCGTGGCTCATACTGCGAGACATGAAAGTTTTCCCTGAACAAAGACCTCGTCAAACTTATTTTCCGCAGTATTACCGAATACCCGTGAACCAAAGCTAGTATTGTTGTAGAAGTGAAATAAAAATACTTATTCCTCGTGCTGTCGGAAAAGAGCGCATGTTCCGCGGTGCACGCACTCCTTGGACTTGCGACACACGCAGTCACTCTAAACGAATTAATTGCACCACCGTTGGTGACGAAATTGTTATTCGGCAGACCTGTATCGACGCTCCGTACCATTATTTTAGTGAAATAGTTTTTTGTATGGATCGTCCGGACGCTATGGATACAGCAAAAATGATGCCGTAAAATATCGAGCACCTGTCTTAAGATGTTAAATTCTCCACCAAACTACAAACTGGCGTGGTGGTCCCTCTGCACGAGCTTTTTCCTCTTCTCGAGCGTCTACAAGCGACTTTCAAATTTCCGGGAGTTCAGGGCAACTGTCGACATTTGTTAAACACTTGAGACCTTCCAACGAACTCGCACTGTGGCTGCTGAATGATTGGTTTGTTTCTCGCTCACCGACACTCCCAGTGATTGAGCCCCAATCTATTCTTAATGGCACTGTCGGTGCTGCGACCTGGCAGAATCTCTCGTCACCTAATTTTGTCAGCTAATTCCAAGTAGAAATTCCAGTCCCTCACGCGAAACGCTCTCAATAGTATGGGTGTCAGGACCATCCCACTGATCTCCAGCAAAGTATTCACGATGAAGTGAAAGCTTTCCCGTGTGTCCTACTGTTCTCGGATTTGAGGCTAATCCCCCAACCTCGCTAAGCCTACCAACAAAGAGAGTACCCATCTCTACCTTCCGAAAATCCCACAGGGGCATGTATCTATCAACGGCTACAACGGTCTTCCGCATCGCAACTGATACAATAACTCTCCTGATTGAAATTCAGATCGAACCGACAACCCATCTTTATAGACCTGAAAAAGGTAAATTAAATACTTAATCCCTTTTTAGTTACCCAGTGCGCTGTTAACACCACGTTTACGACATATTCACAAGACGAACCCGATACTATCGATGCGTCTAGGAAAGTGAGGAAGAGATTTAGAGCTTAACGTTCCGTCGACGCTTAGATCTTTGGACACCGGAATACAAGCACAGATTGGAGCCGGCCAGAGTGGCCGAGCGGTTCTAGGCGTTACAGTCTGAAACCGCGCGACCGCTACGGTCGCAGGTTCGAACCCTGCCTCGGTCATGGATGTGTGTGATATCCTTAGGTTAGTTAGGTTTAATTAGTTCCAAGTTCTAGGGGACTGATGACCTCAGCAGTTAAGTCCCATAGTGCTCAGAGCCATTTGAACCATTTTTGAACAGACTGGATAAACAAAAGTGATGAGCGAAATCGACCGCATCTTTTTCCAAGGAACCGTCCCCAAATTTGCCTAAAATTCCTAGCCGACGGGAATTTGAGCGCCACTCCTCTCTCTACTACACAAAGGATGAGCATACAGAGGAAGTTCCGGCAGATATTTGTAACGGCCCGCTCAGCTTCCTGGAGGAGGAGAAGGCAGAGGCAGGAACCTGTCTTTGAGAGCCGAGCTGCACCGTTACAATGGACCATGGTTCGCCTGCTGGCTGTGCCTGCCGCTTCTTTCTGTGTCACGTCTCTCATACTTCGAAACGGCTTCCAAATTCGGCTCGTACTTGAGACGCATACAGCTTAACAGGCTTGGTATATCGGGTAGGATTTCAGGTATCGTTCGTCCTCAAAGTTACAAGACTCATTTTATTCCTGGCGTATAAGCAACGTCGACGCAGTAACTAGAATGGCTGCTTGAACTAGCAACTGTGAACAATAAGTGTGAATTCGACCACTCCGTTGTGAGCAGGGAGTGTTAAATAGTGGACGTCCGGGCGTAGTGAGTCAACGTTATTGTGTCACAGATCACAACGCAGCAACATATCTAAATTAGGTGTTCAAGGCATTCTCCAAATGTTCAAATATGTGTGAATCCTAAGGGACCAAACTGCTGAGGTCATAGGTCTCCAGGCTTACACACTAATTAAATTAACTTACGCTAAGAACAACACACACACGCAAGCGCGCGCGCCCTAGAGAGGACTCGAACCTCCGGCGGGAGGGGCCACGCAATCCGTAACATGGCGCCTCGAACCGCGCGGCCACCCCGTGCGGCAGGCATTCTCCTCAATATTTTGAAGGAAAGAAGGCTTCTCCCGTATACCGTGACTCCCATACAAAAGAACAACGCTAGGACGCCTAACCGCGCGGGATTAGCCGAGCGGTCTCAGGCGGTGCAGTCATGGACTGTGCGGCTGGTCCCGGCGGAGGTTCGAGTCCTCCCTCGGGCATGAGTGTGTGTATGTTTGTCCTTAGGATAATTTAGGTTAAACAGTGTATAAGCTTGGGGACTGATGACCTTAGCAGTTAAGTCCCATAAGATTTCACACACATTGAACATTTAGGACGCCTACCGTGACTTGATTGAAAAGCAAAACACCGACGTTTCTTTTCTGGAAAAAAATCGTCACCTGTGACGAGACTTCTGTTTTTTTTATTTTTCTATTTTTTTTATCCACGTCGTTTCTATACGACCATCACGTTCTAGGCAGAGGAATGTTCGTAAGCGAATTTATATCTCTCATTTTTTTATGGAACTTTCCATATCACACTTTTTTCGCACACTGTATGCGTCATTTGGGATTTAACTTTTCTCGCTCGCCTTGCGGAAGGGGAGGAACTTGTTTACATCTGTTATCTATAACGTCGAGCTAGTTACCTCTTACTCCGATTTTGTTTTTGTGCTTTTGTGGGAGCTTTATTTGAGGCTGAAACGTGAATCAAGCTACATGAAGTGTATTCTTGAAAAAATCATCTAAATCTATAGGAACGTCACTGTGGCAAGTGTGTTAATTGTTAATCTAGTTAGCGCGTTTGAAGTGACCATCGCTTGTGGTCTTTCGGTCAAGAATTAGCCGCACTCGACTATTCTGGTGGGTGTGCGTCAAGATACACAAGCAGACGGCTTCTACTTGTGGCGACAGAAATTTTGTTCGTTGGTAATACGTAGAATGAACCTTAGTTGTTGATAATCATGCAGCTTAACGACGTCTACTTCGAACTTCCTTTGAAACTTCCTGACAGATTCAAACTGTGACCCGGTCCGAGACTCGAACCCGGGCCCATAGTCGTTTGCGAGCAACTTCTCTATATCTAAGTTACCCAAGCATGGATCACGACCCGTCCTCGCGGCTTTACTTCCGCCGGCTCCTCGTCTTCTACCTTCCAAGCTGTGAGGACAGCTTGTGAGTCGTGCTGGCGTAGCTCAGTCGTAGAACACTTGGTTGCGGAAGGCAAGGGTCTCGAGTTCGAGTCTCGATACGGCATACAGTTTTAATCTGCCAGGAAGTTTCGTATCAGCGCACATTCCACAGCAGAGTGAAAACTACGTTCTGGACGTCTACTTATTTAAAAACATAGAAGGCAAGAAAATTAAGGTTTAAACATCCCATCGACGTGAAGGTCATTAGAGACGGAGATCAAGCTCGTATTAGGGAGGAATGTTCAGGGAAATGGGTCGTATCGTTTTTGAGCGAAACATTCCCGAAATTTCCTTTAATGTTTTTTCATGTCTTTTGTAAATCGCTAAACCTGCGTGGACGGACTGGTATGTGACCCCCGATACTCCCGGTGCGAATGTAGGGTCTTAACATCTGTGCCACGTCTGTCGGTATCTAACGTGTAGAAACATCTCATTTGTTTGCGTCCAACGACCTGCTCACGGCAATGTCGTTGGAGAGCTTGTACAAAGCACGTTAATAAGACAAGAAAACTGACTTGGTAATACAGTTCGCTGTCGTTCTGGTGAAACTCTTCACCATTTTGTCTCTTGTTTGTTGCCCTGCAAAAAATAAAATGGAAAGTGTTTTGTGTATAAGTAGAGCTCGACAGCGGTTAAAGCGGATATGGCAGTGGATTCGTGTAAATTTCAGGTTTAGGAGAAGATGTGTAGAGTTACTTCCCACTATTCTTTATACCCTAAGACATTTCCATAGTCCTGTATTGAGGGATGTTACTTTGTCATAGCGAACTTCATTGTAATATTGACTTTTTATGGCCGGTGCTATTAAGGTGGAAAAGTACGCAGTGGCAGGATGTGTGTAATTTATCTCCACACACTGCCGCCGTTGATATATGGTTTACAATGTCGGTTCTCTTTTTATCTTACGGCCTTTTGGCTCGCTGGCACGCTCTTTATGAGCAACCAACTTCCTGACGTACGCTGGGGAATCACTCGGTAGTATGTCTCTCCAGCAGTATGCTGCGGAACTGTCTTTACCCCATTGCTTTTACTGCTCTGTAGATGCATCTTTGGAAATAAAAACAAAATTCCTTACTGTTATCAAAGTAGAAGAATGATGTTCAGTTAACGGTGCTCACTTTGAAAATAAGACCCATATGAGTTCTCTCGTTACATTCCTTCAACTCCATCTCACAAAACATTAAGCAAGTCGTTTCCGGTGAGGCGCTCCGCAGTTCTTGCCTTCCAGCAGACCGCAAATATTCATCTGCAGTAAACTTATCGGGTACTGGCAATGATACGAGCGTCTTTGCTAGAACGTGGCATAGCTTAAGGACACAAAAAGACACACACACTAATACACCACGAATAATAATTCCTTATTAATGCGAACAGTCTCATTTCTTCTGTATCGAGAGAGCATGCTTTCTATACGGCGAGGTTCGGGTTGTGAATTTCTTGCCTAGCCAGGATCTGAATAGGCTACGCCTGTGACTGGGCACCATTGCGACGTACCGACTTCGTTTATGTAAGTAGGCTCTCTAGTAAACTCTTCGTGCAAGTTTAGCTAGTAGACCAATTGGCTGGAACAAATATTCTATACGCCGTAACTTTTCTCATAACCTAGAGACACTGCCAGCTGTCTACATTCGAGATGATCACTAGTTTGATGGCACAACACATTATAATAGGACGTCTTGCGCCATATTGCTGCTTCTTTTGTGAGATTGGTGTGTGAAGCTTTACGTTTCATAACGTTATTGTGCTTGTTAAACTATATTTCTCGAGGAGCTCTCGTGCGCTGCAGTATAAAGATGTAAGGGTATTTGTGTTATTTTGTTTAATTGACAGAGAAACGATTAAAACATTATATGTGTTTCTCCTAACGAACAGATAGTTTCCCCAGGAACGGCTGTAGATGCAACTATTTAGTTTGTTTTTGTGGCCATCGTCTGCAGCAAATATATAAATATTCGTTTTATAAATTGAAGCGTATTTTTCTTTCTGCAGTCTATATTTATGTTCCAGACGCGTTACTTACTTTAAATTAAAGCATCTTCAGTGGATTTATTGTGGAATAATACAAATCTGTTTTTGTAATGCGATACGTACAGATTAGAAAACAGTTCATGGCGTAATTTTACACTAATTGTTACTTACAATTATTCCTTTCTCCGGCCAAAATCTGCATTTCCTCTCATATGGTCGTAGGTCAGAAGTCGCACAGCCACTTCACTTGCAAAACATTGACATATTTTCACGTCACTATCTTCTTGTTTTGTTGCTTTCACACTTCGTAAGCTAACTGCTACGGAACGTCACTACTGGTCTGGCACTAATAGTAGATTTTTCTTAGGGAGAACTGCCAGTAATTTCTTTAATAATTGTGTTCGCTTGGTATCTCTTTTCTTATTTGTTTACATAAGAGTTGCAAATTCCGTGACTCTGTCTCTCTCTCGGTGTGTGTGTGTGTGTGTGTGTGTGTGTGTACGCGTGCGGTTTCTTCTACAGAGATCTTAACATTATGTTAAGACTTGCAGAAAGCTGAATGTGGATGTAATAGCTGTCAGGATGGCGGTATAGAGTTATAGGTGTTTGAATGATAGGATTTTTGGTTTAGAGGTTATTTGGAGGAGATCAGGGAAGAAAGTGAGAAAGAGGTTGTGTGACGTTATTCTGCTGATCACCTGTTGGGGTGTTCTCTACTATTTTATCTATTGGTGTGGATGTTTGTCATGCACACTTGATCATTCAAAAAGATTTTATTTTAGGTTTTTATTGCAAGATTAAAATGTGTTTTCTATTGTTTATTCAGATTATTTTCGTCTCTTCTCTATAATTTGGCTTGTGATTATGTATTTTTAGATGGCCTGTAAATATGAAGCGATTTGTCCCATACCTCCAGGTTTTTATATGTTCTTTTTATTGGATCTCTTTAGTTCTACCTGTTTGCCCACATGCCTCCCATCATATATATTACGTTGTTATGTTCCTGCTTTCTGGTATAAGTCTATCTCTCTAGCCAGTTTTGAAATTAATTTTTGGATAGAGTGTCTGTAATGTTTGCAATGTTTATTCCTTTTCTATTGAAATGTCGGTGATTTTATGTGTGAGTTTGTGTTTGCACGCCATTGTATACCATCTTGTGTCTCCTCAAGTCCTGATTATTCTGTGTTGTTATTATGGTTTTGAAATCACAGTTCATGCAAGAAAAATCTGCAGTTAGTGCCAGACCATTAGTGGGGGGTTCCACAGCAGTTAGCTTACGGAATACGGAAACTAAAAAATAAAAAGATCGTTACGAGAAAATGAGTCGATGTTTTTTAAGCGAAGTTACTGTGCGACTACTGACCCATGACTACATGAGAGAAAACGCAGATTTCGGCCGGAAAACCGGATAACTGTAAGTAATAATTTACGTACGTAAAATTTTTGGCGTGAACTGTTTTGAAGTATATAGGCATCGAATATGAAAACACGACTGTATCATTCCAGTTTAAATCTACTGAAGATACCGTAATGTAAAAGTCGAAATTCGTCTGGACCACAAATAAACGTACATTACAGCAAGAAAAAGGCATTTCAATTTATAAAACGAGTAAGTGAATTAAACTTTTAGTTCCAAATTGAAACTTTTGATTCACGCTTGTGGACAGATTTAATCTGCCATTGGAAGTGTATTCAACACATACTCTGCCGCTCATTGAAATCTGATTCGGCTACACGATTGTTTGAAAAAGCCCCCTTTTTTTAATTTTCTGGATGATACTAGCATGTTATTCCTTTCCTGTAGAGGACTATGCATTATGGTATCACAACTACAGAGCATCTAGACTAGTCGGAAACAAATGTGATTTGTTCAAACAATGAAATTAAGACTTTAAAAAATAAAGGGAAATTGCAGGCGTACACGGCATGGGAGCTTTCAGCAACAACTGCTAATTGTGCTGGGTTCAGTGCTATTCTGCACTCATTCTCGATAGAGCTTAAAAAAATCTTAATTGCCGGTGGACGCAGATAATGAAGCAAATGGGAGGGTCAGTAGAAGTTTCGCGCATCAGTAAGCCTTTGCCAAGCGCAAACAAAGAAAAAATAACTATTTATGCTGAGGTTTCACGCTTCATTAATTATTACGAGGCTGGAGAATACGGATGAAGAACTGTTCTCAAGCTGAGTGGCGGCCTGTCGTTCACATCTTTATGATGTGAGAACGACTTTCTCTTCCTTGGGCTGTAGCTCCATCATATCACTTGTCGCGATAAGTTTCTGAAACAGCACTTTTTTGTTTCAGTCCAAGAAAAACACCCATTTGATCAACGAAGGATCCCTTCCTGTCGGAATCGATTTAAACTTATTATTTTTCAAAGTGAATTTCAGAATATGAGTTGCATAATATCCTCAGGCATAATAACAGCTGAAAATAGAATAAAAAGGATTAGATGATCCATGATGGTCACTCAGCTGTACGATGATACTTTTCATTTTATTGAATTAATTATGTGACAACTACTGAATGTCAAATTATACGTCATTAATTTTGTGGTTTGACTCTAGTCATGAATTTCAGTATGTTTAGAAAATTTTGTTTTCGTACCATCCGGGCAGATGTTTCCCTTTCCAGTACATGTTATGTCCTCTCCATCTCTTTAATTCTCTTACAGTTCTTCTTATGTATCATTTCACTCATTAAATTGCTGTCAGTTCAATTCTACAGCTTGCTAAGGACGTGTGTTTACGTGATAAGTGTCAATAGTATCGTAGATTGAAGATAGGTTGACAGGGAGGTATTTCATATGTGTAGTTGGTACGCAAAGTGAGGGAACTACAGTTTTGCCCATTTAGCACCTGAGTCCTCTGTGAAATCACCGAAAACGGTTTTAGATTTCAGGAGAATGCTCTTGTTGTGGAAAAGTTTCGTGCTGTCAAGTCAGTCTTCAGCCACCCTGCTAGTCAGCATAAATGTGCCTTTTAGGCAGTTATATTCCCCCGTGATTCAATTTCTGTTCATTTCATAAGTAACTAAAATGACAAATTCATGGGTTTCTTTTAGAGAAGATCACAGCTCCTCCTCTCCCTCCCCCCCCTCCTTCCGTGCAAATAACCTCAAATATTGACAGTATGTGAAACTTCCACAAAGAAATAGGATAACTTTGTCTTCACGTGATGCTGTTTCTTTCTATCCAAACACATTATTCCCATTCTTTTCAGCAGTTACTTGCGACGCATCTTTCTTCTTACAATGCAATACCTGAGCAAGAAGAGAGAGAGAGATATAATAGCAGTCAAGCCTTGATCTCCCTCTACAGTCTATACCCCTTTCCTCCCCTCACCACACACACACACACACACACACACACACACACACACACACACACACACACACACACTTCTCTCTAAACCAAACGACTATTCCTTTGTGTCTCAGGATGTGTTACGTCAACCGCTCCCTTCTTTTAGTAAACTTGTGCCGCAACCCCGTTTACTCGACAGTTCGATTCAGTACCTCTTTATTAGTTATTAGATGTGTCCATCTAGTGTTCAGCATTTTTTCTGTAGCGCCACATTTCAAAAGCTTGTATTCCCTTCTTGTGTATACTGCTAATTGTCCACGTTCACATTCGTATAAGGCTACAAATCAGGTAAATACTTTCACAAAAGACTCCCCAAAACTTAAAATTTTAGTTAATGGAGAGAACAACAGCAATCGATCGCGAAATCCGTCGTTTTATTACAGCAGATCTAGATTTCAACTATTACATCGTCAACTTCAGTGCATATAACAGCAGGTGACATTATTCCAAAGTGTCACGTAGTAAACAAAATTGTTCGAGCCATAATATACAAGCATCTAACATTAATTTCCTTTACTGTTTGTTCATAGTCTCACACTCGTCTGTACAACTGCCTCCCATTTATTTCTTTCGACGCCTGGAACTGCAGTCTGGTCCCTGTACAAGTTACAAATCACCACTACCTCTCTTTTTTTTATCACTCATAACTTCGGAATTTGAGAGTGTATTGCAGACGATATTGTCAACAGCTTTCTCCATATCTATAAATCCTACGAAGGTAGATTTACCTTTTTTCATCCTGTCTTGTAAAATAAGTCGTAAGGTCAATATTGCCTCGGCGTAAAGTAGAGCCCCGGTAATTCGAGCTAATTCTGGTCGAGGCTACCTCATACTACAAAAAACTCGGGTGATACGGAAATACCAGTAATTCAGTGGGTAAATCATGATTAAATGTTTAATGAGCGGAATGATGATTAAGAAATTAATTAAAGAACAATATAGTACACACGTTTGTTATATGTACATATAGGGACACACATTTCCAAGTTGCGAAAATAGAAGTTACATCTTAAAAAATTTCCCATAGCCCTTTGTTTTAAAATAGAACCTCGTCTTTTAGTAGCAGGGTCGCGCCATGTTCTAAAAAGCATGGTGTCAGTTGGAGTTGCTTCCGCTTGTTGCTCGCTATAACGCAGTACTACATCTAGCGCTGCCAAACCCTCGGTGTGAGTGATGTCTGTACAGTGTCTTCAAAAAATTTTCAAATATGTGTGAAATCTTATGGGACTTAACTGCTAAGGTCATCAGTCCCTAAGCTTACACACTACTTAACCTAAATTATGCTAAGGACAAACACACACACACACACACCCATGCCCGAGGGAGGACTCGAACCTCCGCCGGGACCTGCCGCACAGTCCATGACTGCAGCGCCTCAGACCACTCGGCTAATCCCACGCGGCAACAGTGTCGTCAGCGGGTTCACTAACCATTTCAACAATTGCAAGATCGGTCACTTCACACTGTACATCACTGTTTATCCATCCTGAGACATCGCTCGCGTTCGCATTTTCTTATCGAGCAAGCTTTTTCATCAGTTCTGTCAACGGTAGGTTATCTTTGTAGTGTAGGTGTCCGTTTCATTCCGTAAAATCTGGTTCCAAGACTTTTTTAGTGCCTCCGTATTTATTTCAGATCATGAATCGACTGTGCCATAAACTACGTCTTTTATTGTAGTTTTGTTTTTAGAAATTCTTTGATGGTTCCTTCACCTTCTGTCGTTTGTAGAACAGTCTGAGCCGGCCTCAGTGACCGAGCGGTTCTAGGCGCTTCAGTCTGGAACCGCGCGACCGCTACGGTCGTAGGTTTGAATTCTGCCACGGGCATGGATGTGTGTGATGGCCTTAGGTTAGTTAGGTTTAAGTAGTTCTAAGTTCTAGGGGACTGATGACCTTAGATGTTAAGTCCCATAGTGCTCAGAGCCATTTTAACCATTTTTTCCTTGAAGAGTCTGAAGCAAACGACGACGATACCTTTCTTTTTTCAAGCATTGTAACACGCCTTGCCCCATTGGCTGTATTAAACTCGTCACGTTAGAGGATAAGAACAATGCGCGAATAGCGTCACATTGTAATTATTTCTCATCAGGGTGTGAACCAACTTTGTCAAGCGCTAAGATTGCTTTGGAAACAAAGCACTTTCTCTTTGGGTATCTTTTGGTCTCTGCAACGAAATCTTCGAAAAGACATTTCTTAAAAATTTTTTAGTCCATCCAACCAGATTTTTGGTGGACATACGTAACACACAGTGCAGAAGCAGTGATATTTTTTAAGGCTCTAGGATTAGCAGACTTCCCTATTACCAGCATCTTGAGAGTGCGTTAAACGTATTTGGGGACAACGGATGATAACGGGCTTTGTCACTAGGTTTATACAAACTTTTAATTTTCTTAAGATGAGCTCGAACCAAACGGAATCTCGAAATACCGGGGCTCGAATTAGCTGACTCTACTGTGTTCACAATTGCTCTGGAACCCAAATTGAGAAATCCCCAGGTCAGATATTCCAGTCGTTCCATTTTTCTCTTGGTGTTTCGTATCAGTATTTTGCAACCATGACGTATTAAACTGATGTTCCGGTAGCACTCAAACCTTTCAGTATTTGCCTTCTTTAGCATTAGCAGTATTAAATTGTTCTGAAATTCTGAGGGTACTATAGAGGAAGATCGATATTATCTTCTTAGTTACATACATGAAAGCAGCGCCAACAAGAAAGTACTGACAGCTGTAAAACATAAGGAATAGAACTCAGATATTATGGGCACACACAGACTCAAGTTATTTGACGTGTCTTACTAATGGTCACCTCAGACTTTTTGTTCGGTGTCGCGTATCCGCACTACGGTTCGCGGAATTGCACTGCCGAAGAACTTGCCTCATTCTCATCACGTAGCCGGTCGTTGTCCGAGGTAGGAGGCTTTGCGTGTTCGCGGATCCGCCGTGCTTTCTCTCCTTTCTGTTCCTTCCTAGCAACGAATACTTGCGGGTACAAACGCACGTACACAAAGCATAGAAACCTCATTCCAAATACTGCCGTAATCCAAATAGTAAGGAGGAAAAATCTAATTTTGTGGTTGACGTAGATAAATATGCATAGCTCAGGAACTACTATCTGCAGCTTCGGCAGCTGCGCCCCTATTTTGTAATCAGTTAGATAAATTCGTGTTAATCGTCTTCTCTCAATCTCTTTACAAGATTCTTTCTTTCAGGTGCTTATAATTGGTTAACCGTCCCTGATTTGTTACTGGATACACAGATAGCTGCTGTAGTTAATACTTGATGTATCACTCTAAACATTCTGCCTGAGCTCACCAAGTACTTCTCTTGCAGTTTTTTTTTTCTGACATTAGTCTTTGTATTACAATGGGTTACAGAATTTTACATTGACAGTCGACTTACGATCTCGTTTTTCCGCTTCTGCATCCCACATCGTTAACTAAAAAAGAATAGTATAGATGCATTTTGAGTGATTGCTAAGTATGGAGTTTGATGTTAAGCATCTCAGACTTGATGTAGCCGAAGAAAACCGGTATTAATGTGCAGTAATTCGACAGGATCCCAAAATCAATGCTGAACTGAAAAGATGTCGTAAAGATGGATATATTTTTAAAGACAGTACGGATTGTCGCTGAAATGGTGTAAGTAACTACAAATTTATTATATGTTGTTATAAATGTAAATAGTTATGGAGCACGACGGTCAGTATTGGTTCAAGTGGCTCTGAGCACTATGGGACTTACTTCTAAGGTCATCAGCCCCCTAGAACTTAGAACTACTTAAACCTAACTAACCTAAGGACATCACACACATCCATGCCCGAGGCAGGATTCTAACCTGCGGCCGTGCGGTTCCAGACTGTAGCGCCTTTTACCGCTTGGCCGGCACGGTCAGTATTAACTTATGAAAATGTTAGTTGTGTACTTATCTAACAGTATTTGAAGCCTACTTTGGCATACTGTTAGGCTTTGTGCATGCTGGAAACGGGTTAACGGACTGTCTTTAATGAGAGAAAGGCCGAATTCACGACGTTGTGTTCTGTGTATAGGGTTCCCAAAATTAAAAATATGACGGCTCAGCCAGAGGGAGCAATAACAGTATACGTTCTCAAAGCCGCATTGAAAAATCACGGCCGGCCGCTGTGGCCGACTGCCGGCACGGTAGCTCAGCTTGTTCGGTCAGATAGCTGGCTGGCCACTGTAATAAAAAAACTGAGTGAAAAGATCAATAACGAACCTAAACGGATGTCATGTGACGGCCGCTGCAACGAAATACAACAAAGCATAAAGGGGGAAAAAAGCGGTTCTTAGGCGCTTAAATCCGGAACCGCGTTGCTACGGTCGCAGGTTCGAATCCTGCCTCGGGCATGGATGTGTGTGATGTCTTTAAGTTAGTTAGGTTTAAGTATTTCTAAGTCTAGGGGACTGATGACGTCAGATGTTAAGTCCCATAGTACTTAGAGCCATTTGAACCATTTTTTAAAAAAAATCGCGCTGTACGCAATTATGTGACAGTACTTAATATTTATCTCTCGCATCTTCCTCAACTCTTTGGTTGCATGCGCACTTTCTTGTGTGTGTGTGTGTGTGTGTGTGTGTGTGTGTGTGTGTGTGTGTGTGTGTGTGTGTGAGAGAGATTGAAAATGAAACTGAGAGCTGAGAGCAAGGATAGGGTCTCCAGGTTAGCAGTAACGATGGCCTGAATTACGATATTTACGAGTACACCGCGTCAATAGCAACCTGCTGTCATAGCTGTTATTCTGTCTTTTTTCCAAAGAAAACGTTTCGATATTTCCCTGTGTTAAGTTTTTTATATTCTAGTACCATTTAGCTAACAAGGGTTTTCTTTATTTTTCAGGTACGTGTATGCAGTTCTACCTCGTGTGTACATGCAGCAACGAATAAGGTAGTCTTTAACTAATAATGTGCATGGTCACTGCGGACATTCAAGAACACCATGGCGTCAACTTCTCAATTAATAGTATTTCTTTAGCTGCGTTTGAATGAAGTTTGTACATTATTTTCTATTGATTCGGTACGACCTGAACTTAAGCAAACGGTGACAACCTGCAGATTGTTACGCTTTTAATTCTTTGGAGGCATGTAGTTTCTCCTTTGGATAAAATATTTTAGATTTCTGCTTAATTCATAAGATTCTTTATTTGTCAGCGACGTGTTTCGGCAGTACGCCATCACTGTCGGATGGAAGGCATCTTTTACAGACGAAGGCAACACGCCAGTAATTCTGTACGATTATTCTTATAGTCAAAAGACCTCAAAGAATTTGCCCGGGCTATCCGCTAATACCATTGAGGCAAAAGGTACCTTCAGTTTTGTGAGGATGGTGTAAGATTAAAAACGCGTAGCAGATAAATGATACTCTTGTGACTGATTGTAGTACTTTGATTTAGACTAGCAGTTGTAGTCTTCACAATATAGTCCACGTTGGATAAAATGGCATTTCTTTTAAATATCAGTATTTTCTTATGTGACTGACTTGTAACCAAAAGCTAAAGCAAAATCAGACATAAAAAAATCAGTCGGCCATGAAACTTCATTTCAGTGTAAAGTCCTCTGCAGAGCGAAAAATGTATCTTAAAAATAAACCTTAGCTTGTGGCTAAACAATTTTGCGCAACATCCTCACTCAGCTGGTGTGTAGGAGATCTTCGGTGGAGAACCTAGAGAGTGAAGTTCCGAGGGTGGTCATGAGGCGTACTCGCATGACTGAATTGGTACACGCGTTGTCCTCGAAAGGTCAGAGTTTGAGTCACTGCCTCTCAGGAAGTTCCATTATAATCCACTTCATGTTCCAAACTGGAGATTTCATTATGGTCAAATGACAAAATGAAAATCAAGTGATTTCTGAACTGAAATGGTCATGCAAAACTAATCTGCGTGTAATTAACTATGGTGACAGCTTGATCCAGAAATCTCTCATTATTTATCGCGCACAGACTGCCAGCAAGGATCAGCTCACTATACTAAATGTGTACGTCAGTTTCTGCTGTGGCATGGGCTTCGCAGTTCTGACTCTTCCTCTGTTGATTTTTTCGGTGTTGTTTTATTATTAAAAAACTAGCAAGTTGTTATAATCCGGTTTAATCAATTATTTTACTGTATCTTTAAATGCTATTTGCCATCGTGTAATTTATGCTCTGGACGAGCCACGTGGATACAATTTGCAATTCGAAATCTTATTTAGAAATTTTATTGTTGCTATGATTTAGGCCAACTTTTGTTTTACTCTGTATTTTACGAAGATGTCTTTCTTTATTGTCATTTTTCAGAAGAGATATGAGCGTTTGTTGTTGCTAGTAGTTCTCGTTTTCTGGAAATTGTTCAGTCGGATAATGACCCATTTTTAAACGAGTTTGTTTCTCGGAAGAATATCGTATCCCAATCTCTTCTTTTTCGTTACACTTACAAAACAATGTGAGAGACATGTCATAGATTTTGGTTTTCTTTTTAGCCTGCCAAGAAATAAATATTATATTCCTGTGTAATATTTTTAATAGCATCTGACTGGACTGATGATTTTATAGCAGGCAGAATTCTGTATGTCGTTCTCAGTGGAAGACGTTGAGAGACAGTAAAGTGTTTCGAGTAACGCAAGGAAGATCGACAGAAATGTAGAGAGTGCCGTTAGCTCTTTGAGACTCTTCTTAGGCGATACCGTTCTAGACCTAGTGAAAAAGATCCCAGCAAACTGTTGCGAAAAGAAAGACTTCTTAGATAAGTAACGCTTGACAAGATAGCTGCCGCTTGACCATCGGTATAACCAAATGTAAAGTAATGCGTTTAAGTTGAAAGACGATTGCTGATGACACACTAAAGTTGCTTATTGTTACGCAGAGTATTTATGAGGCAATTTTGTATAGAACTGTCACGTCAGTTTAATAATAAGGTAAGCCAGACAGCATTTCAATCCACGGGTTCTAAGGAGCCTTTACTAATCCATTCATTGTCAGGAAATCTAAACAAATAGGAGGCACAGAAAGAATTGGAAAGGCTGACAGAAGAACTGCATGTTTCGCCAAATGAATGTTAAGTAAGCATTAAAATGTCACCGACATCCTCAATAATCTCAAGTAGGAGACGTTACAAACATAGTGATGTGATTAACTTAAAAATTTACTTTTATGATGAAGAAACTGTCTTCTGCAGACAGTCAAAGAACAGATTGCTACTTAAAAATTTATTTTTGTGATGAATAAATTGTTTTACGAAGAGAGCCAAAAACAGATTACTGTGGTTACATACTCATAGTCGTGGAGCATAAGGGTATCATTAGATAAAATGAGATTCACATATACTGGTAACGGTGATTGGACTTGTCGCTCATTATTCGTGAATGCAATAGGGAGGGTGGGGTGGGGGGGAAGGAAGGTAGATCAGTGTTGAAATCCATCGATTAGCAGGGAGGGGACATACGATCTTTGTACACAAGGTGTGCTCTACCACACCCGTAGCATTTGAATACAGATGTAGTTCCAGATAATGGAAGACTGGCGAAAACTCCAAGTTCGGAAATTCTGTTGCATGTCGTAGCTTCCATCAGCCATACGGCATGTAGACAAAGTTGTAAATGGTTTTGCGAGACATACCTTGAAAACAAATTCCAGCAAGTTGTCTGTGTAGGCGGGGAACAAACAGAATTATTGTTAGAGGATGTATTTTGTAATGAAATCTTTCTGAAACTAATTAAATGTTATGAAAGCAGGTAAAGCTTAAAATGTATGCATACAATGTTCGTTCAGATGACTTCAAACTCGACAAAAGGACACTCAGATACGTTCTTAGATGTCCGTTCGATGACGTGGAAGATTGTTTGTATCGGTATTAATCTGCTTGTCCTGTATGGAAATCTACATCTACAAGTATATTCCGCAAGCCACGTTACGATGTGTGTGTGTGTGTGTGTGTGTGTGTGTGTGTGTGTGTGTGTGTGTGTGTGTGTGCTTGTGTGCGTGCGTGCGTAGAAGGGGGTACTTGGAGCACCGCCATTATTCTCCCTTTTTCTTCTCCATTCGCGAACTGCACGTGGATCGAACGACTATCGGTCAACTTGCGTACCGACTGTTTAATTTCTCTGGTTTTCGCATGTGGTCATTTCACTAGGCGTAGTATGTTGCACAACTTTTCTTCAAAAGCACGCTATCGGAATTTCAGCAGTAAACCTCCCCGTGATAAGCAGCGCCTCCGTTGTACTTCTTGCTACTGGCACTCAGAGCGCATCCCCGTAACTAAACGATGCCATGACGGATCTCCCTCCCATTAATCCATCATGGCAAGGGTCCCCAAACCGATGAGCAGTACTCAAGAATCGATCGAGCAAGTGAGGTGCACGTCACTTCTTTCCTGGGATAATTATATTTCCTTAAGATTTCTGCAATGAATTTGAGTTAAGCATCTGCCTTTCCTACAACTTGTTTTACGAGGTCATTCCATTTATAGTCGTTCCATATGGTTAATCCTAGGAATTTGACAGATGTTATTGTTTTATCTCCAGAGCTAGTGTAACCGAACAATAAAGGGTATTTTCTTGTATTTATGCACCATACGTTACATTTATCTACACTGATCAGCCACAACGTTGTGATTACCGACCTACTGTCGATATAAACCCGTCCAGGCGATAGCAGCGTTACCGGGCGAGGAATGACAGCTAGTCAGACACACACACACCGTGCATGTAGTATCAGTGGGCGTGCTGTCCGTGTGTAGAATGGGGAAGGCGCGCGATTTATCTGAGTTTGACCGAGGGCAGATTATGATAGTCCGGAGACTCGGCACGAGCATTTAGGTAACTGCACGATTCGTCGGGTGTTCGCGGAGTGCTGTAGTGTCTTCAACACATAGTGAAACCAAGGTGAAACCGCGTCCAGACGTCGTGGGGTTGGGCGGCTAACCCTCATCACAGATATCGGACGTAGTAGGTTCGGCAGAGTATGGCGGAACTAACATCATACTTTACTGCTGGGCAGAGTACTTGTGTGTCTGAACACACAGTGCACCAAAAACTCCTAACAAAGGGCCTCCGCAGCCGACGGCCCATGCATGTGCCAGAACACCACGACATCGGCAACTACGACTGAAATGGGCACCTAACCATCGTCACTGGACGTTAGCGCATCGGCAGAGCGCTGCATTGTCTGATGAATCCCGATACTACTTCCTTCGTCATGCCGGTGGGAGGGCGCGAATCCTTCGTCTTCCAGAGGAATAGCTCCTTGATAGCTGTACTGCCGGCCGGCGGCGGCTCCATTATGCTCTGGGGAACCTTTACGTGGGCATCCATGGTCAAGTGGAGTTCCTGCGAGGCACCATGACGGCCAAGGAGTGTCGTTCACTGGTTGCAGACCACGTACGCCGCTTCATGACGGCCATATTTTCTTACGGCAGTGGCATTTTTCAGCAAGATAATGCGCCATTTCGCCGGCCAGAGTGACCGAGCGGTTCTAGACGCTTCAGTCTGGAACCGCGCGACCGCTACTGTCGCAGGTTCGAATCCTGCCTCGGTCGTGGATGTGCGTGATGTCCTTAGGCTAGTTAGGTTTAAGTAGTTCTAAGGGACTGATGACCTCAGATGTTAAGTCCCATAGCCATTTTTTTGTATCTGCCGTAATGGGCACCTAACCATCGTCACTGGACGTTAGCGCATCGGCAGAGCGCTGCATTGTCTGATGAATCCCGATACTACTTCCGCCAGTGGGAGGGCGCGAATCCGTCGTCTTCCGGAGGAATAGCTCCTTGATAGCTGTACTGCCGGCCGGCGGCGGATCCATTATGCTCTGGGGAACCTTCACGTGGGCATCCATGGTCTAGTGGAGTTCCTGCGAGGCACCATGACGGCCAAGGAGTGTCGTTCACTGGTTGCAGACCACGTACGCCGCTTCATGACGACCATATTTTCTTACGGCAATGGCATTTTTCACCAAGATAATGCGCCATTTCGCCGGCCAGAGTGGCCGAGCGGTTCTAGACGCTTCAGTCTGGAACCGCGCGACCGCTACGGTCGCAGGTTCGAATCCTGCCTCGGGCGTGGATGTGCGTGATGTCCTTAGGTTAGTTAGGTTTAAGTAGTTCTAAGGGACTGATGACCTCAGATGTTAAGTCCGATAGTGCTCAGAGCCATTTTTTTGTATCTGCCGTAATAGTAACGGCCATGTAACAGTCCCTCTGTGTAGTCATAGTCGGTAATAAACTAGAAAACAGATTAAAAAGGAGTCAGTATGGAATCAGTCTTTCTTGTGGATAAGATACTGAACGCCAAGTATAGAGGATTTGCGGCAGTATTTGTTCGAGTTGTTGCTGTGTGTAGAACAGCGACACGCGTTTCGGGATCAGTGGGGACGAAATAGGTGCGCTGTATGCATATTGCGACTCGAGTTGCAACGTGACATGATGCAGTGGTAGACTCGTATTGTGCAAAGCTGTGGACGTGCGCGGGCTGTGCAAGCCGCGAGATGAAGCATGCCGATGGCCTCACAGCTGCCGCTCGCTAGCCTCGCATTCTACTTCCTAGTAAGTGCTCCGCATTGTGCTGCGTTTCCCGTCTAGTCGTGCCTTCAGAATAGCTTTGTTTCCGGAAACCGCCTATCAGTCGCGCATCTTTTACGCATTGTTAGTAGTCATAACTGACACGGGTAGGTAGAGGAAGCTAATAGAAGCAAAAACGTTTCAGTGAACATGTGACTCCAAACTAGTCGTTTGCGAGGTAATTGTGAATGTTTGGTTACCAGCTGACACTGACTTCAGTGTGTGCGTTTGTCCTTAGGATAATTTAGGTTAAGTAGTGTGTAAGCTGAGGGACCGGTGACCTCAGCAGTTAAGTTCCATAAGATTTCACACACATTTGAACTGACTTGAGAATAAAACATTTTCTTAGTTAGTACAAACGCATTTGAAATACAAACATTTCGATTAAGTCCAATTCACCCGTGTCAGTTTTTGCTGTTAGTTATGACATATCCTCTATATGTAAAGCCAGTAACAACCCCGGCGATGGATGACAGAAAAGACAGAGGCCGACATGGACACTGTAACTGAAAATGAACATTTAGGGTGACAACCAGATGTAATCGAATTATACTGTTTTCCATTTCAGTCTTCTATACTTCTATGTTTTTGAAATGCTGTAT
This sequence comes from Schistocerca gregaria, assembly GCF_023897955.1. NCBI lineage: Eukaryota > Metazoa > Arthropoda > Insecta > Orthoptera > Acrididae > Schistocerca > Schistocerca gregaria. The sequence goes on along the minus strand of NC_064931.1, from coordinate 198,880,368 downwards.
TCTCCGCAGAACAATGATCTTCATGGATTACAGATCTTGTTCTTGAAATAAACAGTGAATGTACGAAATAAACAGCGAATATACATTGTATTTGGGACCAGTTTTATTAATCTTATTTGTAGTATTGAAACAACAGCTGTTGTTCATTCTTAGAACGTTGAAATAGAATGAATAGACAATCGACCACATACCGGATGTTACAAAAAGGTACGGCCAAACTTTCAGGAAACATTCCTCGCACACAAATAAAGAAAAGATGTTATGTGGACATGGTGTCCGGAAACGCTTAATTTCCATGTTAGAGCACATTTTAGTTTCGTCAGTATGTACTGTACTTCCTCGATTCCAGTTCTAAATTTTCACAATCAACATGTGTGGGCTGACAAGAATCCGCACGCAATTGTGCTATCACGTCATCAACACAGATTTTCTGTGAACATATGGGCAGGCATGTCTTGATTGGGCCCCATGTTCTTCCACCTACTCCCAATGGAGCACGTTATCATGATTTCATACGGAATACTCTACATGTGTTACTAGAACATGTGCCTTTACAAGTACGACACAGCATGTGGTTCATGCGCGATGGAGTTCCTGCACATTTCAGTCGAAGTGTTCGTACGCTTCTCAACAACAGATTCGGTGACCGATGGATTGGTAGAGGCGAACCAATTCCATGGCCTCCACGCTCTCCTGACCTCAACCCTCTTGACTTTCATTTATGGGGGCATTTGAAAGCTCTTGTCTACCCAACCCCGGTACCAAATGTAGAGGCTTTTCGTGCTCGTATTGTGACGGCTGTGATACAATACGCCATTCTCCAGGGTTGCATCAGCGCATCAGGGATTCCATGCGACGGAGGGTGGATGCATGTATCCTCGCTAACGGAGGACATTTTGAACATTTCCTGTAACAAAGTGTTTGAAGTCACGCTGGTAGGTTCTGTTGCTGTGTGTTTGCATTCCATGATTAATGTGATTTGAAGAGAAGTAATAAAATGAGCTCTCACATGGAAAGTAAGCGTTTCCGGACACATGTCCACGTAATATATTTTCTTTCTTGGTGGCTGAGGAATGTTTCCTGAAAGTTTGGCCGTACCTTTTTGTAACACCCTGTATATCACATTTACTGCGTGAGTGCTTAGTTGTTGCAGGTAATGTTTCGCTTGGGCTGTTGGTTATAAGACATTGCAATCATCATTTCTTTACTGCAGTCGGTGCGCCAATATACCACCTATGTCTGCGTTTAATGCGTTGTACGTATCCTGTTCGCTTTGTGTGTGTGTGTGTGTATTTGTGTTTGTGTGTACTGCGAGAGTTGGACAATTAAGATTCTGTCCTTGCGCGAGATAGTTGGTGCCACATACCGAAGGCCCATCAGTGTGGCCAAAATAGTTCCTGTTTGTTGGCGGTGTTTTACGACGCCGCCTCGAAGGCAGTAATGTCTTGCGGCCAAGCCATCAAAGAGGCGGCACGGCGTTTGAGTAACTTATATCTTCAGCGTTCGACAGCAGTGTCAAAAACACTCTTCAAACAAAGGAAAATATTTCCATTATTTTGAGTTACTGTAGAATATTTGACATGAAGATACAGTAACGACAGTGTACAGGCAGTTTCTTGGCTGTATTACTAAGTATGAATTAGAACATTCCTTGTAAAAACCGTCATTGTGGTATATAATTGGCACTACGCACTGACGTCGACTGGTGGAGCGTTATTTCGCGGACGACGGGTGTATGCTGTACATATTATTCGCCAGACAATAAGCAATGTTATTTGCAAATTACTGGTTGTAACTATTTGTTCAATACATCTGGGTATAGATAACGAAACTTTGTGACATATTCGTATGCAATAATATCTCCAAGATAGAAGTGGTGACAAGCTCGGTGTCACATGAAATTGCAAACTGTGATAACAGTTAAATCCGCAGTAAAAGAAGACTACTTCTGACATCTAACTTACTAAATTTTATTTAATACGCTGAACGATTAGACCAGAAAGTTTAGGCTTCACGAAAGCTGGCATAAGTATGTGGACTACCTACTAGGTAAAATGAAAGACTAGAGAGACTATAGGAATGTCAGGACTACAGTACTAACGATGAAATTTAAATATTGGGAGTAGTATGTTTTTAGGTTGCTTAGTATCTCCAAGTATATGTGGCGAGAGCAAGCTGTTAATGATTATTTTCCCCTAGCAGCAGGTCATTGTCGATCCTTGAACTTCCTCGTCCGACTGGAACCGACGCCCACGCATATCTTGCATCAGATCGCCAAAGATGCGAAAGTCACATGGTGGAACATCCGTGCTTCACGGAGAATGTTTCGGTGTTTCCCAGCCAAATCGCTCAGAGATGATAGCGTGGGGGAGGTCGTTATCGTGCGACAGAATAATTCCGTCCGGAAGCATTCCGACATCCCGGTGACAATTTTCAAAGCAACATCTCCTCCACCAAAGAAATTCAAAGCCGTTCACACAGGTTCCGGGAAGGTCACGATGACCTAATTCATCGACGGCAGGAGCCCTCTGATCGTAGAGTTCCTCGAGCGTGGAACCACAATCATTGCACAGCGCTGTGAAGACACTTCGCAGAAACTGCGACGCGCAATAAAGTTAAAACGCCCAGGAATGCTGTCGGTCGGAACCATCCTGTTGCACAAGAACACCCGCCCCCTACAATGTCAATCGGATAAAGGCCACGCTTCACAGATTTGGTTGGGAAACACAGCACCATCTTCCGTACGGTCAGGGTCTTTCATCGTGTGATTTTCACATCTTTGGCGACCTGAAGAAAGACACGCGCGGACGTCAGTTTCAGTTGGACGAGGAAGTGCCAACAGTGGGTGTGGTTGTGGATCTGTTAGCAGCCGACCGCGTTCTGCAGAACAGGAATTGATCTTTTCGCCTCTCAGTGGGACAATGTTTTGGTGACTACTTTTGAATGGAATCATTCCCTTGTCCTGCTGTGGCAGCTGTTCGTTTTTCATTTGATTGCCCGTTATACACTACTGGCCATTAAAATGGCTACACCAAGAAGAAATGCAGATCATAAACGGGTATTCATTGGACAAATATATTATACTAGAACTGACATGTGATTACATTTTCACGCAAGTTGGGTGCATAGATCCTGAGAAATCAGTGCCGAGAACAACCACCTCTGGCCGTAATAACGACCTTGACACGCCTGGGCATTGAGACAAACAGAACTTGGATTGGGGGGTACAGGTACAGCTGCCCATGCAGCTTCAACACTATACCACAGTTCATCAAGAGTAGTGACTGGCGTATTGTGACGAGCCAGTTGCTCGGCCACCATTGACCAGACGTTTTCAGTTGGTGAGAGATCTGGAGAATGTGCTGGCCAGGGCAGCAATCGAACATTTTCTGTATCCAGAAAGGCCCGTACAGGATATGCAACACGCGGTCGTGCATTATCCTGCTGAAATGTAGGGTTTCGCAGGGATCGAACGTAGGGTAGAGCTACTGGTCGTAACACATCTGAAATGTAACGTCCAGTGTTCAAAGTGCCGTCAATGCGAACAAGAAGTGACCGAGACGTGTAACCAATGGCACCCCATACCGTCACGCCGGGTGATACGCCAGTATGGCGATGACGAATACATGCTTCGAATGTGCGTTCACTGCGATGTCGCCAAACGCGGATGCGACCATCATGATGCTGTAAACAGAACCTGGATTCATCCGAAAAAATGACATTTTGCCATTCGCTCACCCAGGTTCGCCGTTGAGTACACCATCGCGGGACCGAGCGAGGTGGCGCAGTGGTTAGCACACTGGACTCGCATTCGGGAGGACGACGGTTCAATCCCGTCTCCAGCCACCCTGATTTAGGTTTTCCGTGATTTCCCTAAATCGTTTCAGGCAAATGCCGGGATGGCTCCTTTGAAAGGGCACGGCCGATTTCCTTCCCAATCCTTCCCTAACCCGGGCTTGCGCTCCGTCTCTAATGACCTCGTTGTCGCCGGGACGTTAAACACTAACCACCACCACCACCACTACCACCACCATCGCGGGCGCTCCTGTCTGTGATGCAGCGTCAAGGGTAACCGCAGTCATGGTCTCCGAGCTGATAGTCTATGCTGCTGCAAACGACGTCGAACTGTTCGTGCAGATGGTTGTTGTCTTGCAAACGTCCCCATCTGTTGACTCAGGGATCTAGACGTGGCTGCACGATCCGTTACAGCCATGCGGATAAGATGCCTGTCATCTCGACTGATAGCGATACGAAACCGTTGGGATTACCCTCCTGAACCCACCGATTCCATATTCTGCTAACAGTTATTGGATCTCGACCATGCGAGCAGTAATGTCGCGATACGGTAAACCGCAATCGCGATAGGCTATAATCTGACCTGTATCAAAGTCGGAAACGTGTTTGTACTCATTTTTCCTCCTTACACGAGGCATCACAACAACGTTTTACCAGGCAATGGAGATCAACTGCTGTTTGTGTATGAGAAATCGGTTGGAAACTTTCCTCATGTCAGCACGTTATAGGTGTCGGCACCGGCGCCAACCTTGTGTGAATGCTCTGAAAAGCTAATCATTTGCATATCACAGCATCTTCTTCCTGTCGGTTAAATTTCGCATCAGTAGCACGTCATCTTCGTGGTGTAGCAATTTTAATGTCCAGTAGTGTATATCTTCGGGAGGGAAAGACATATGGAAAGAAATGTAAGAAATGATATTCGTAGAATGTATTACGAAATAGTGCTGGAGCATAACTTAGGAGAAAGTAAGATACTCGATCCACCAAGAAATGAGCAGCATTGTCGTTCTCGTGTATAGTTTCCGAGGAGGATATTGAATTTGGGACGGTTTGGGTAACAAACGCTCAGTATTATGGTAGGATGTAATGACGACGTCGTCGTCGAGAGGACATTAACGAGACGCACGATCCGTGAGTGAGGCATTGTTAAAGTATTGGAATGCCCCTAGTAGTCTGTTTTGTGGCCAGTGTTCCTGTGGGTGCAAGTGAAAGTGATGCAATACTTTTATAAGTAACCTAAGGTACGGTAATGTCTGCCATTGGTAGGACAGAAGTAGGTAACAAATGTCACTCGAATCTCCTAAAATAATAATCTGCACTAGTAGATTTGTTCGCTAACAACTGTAGATCTTCGAAGAAGATCAAAACAAAGTCGTCCATGAGCGGCTGCTGCCGGGGTCTGTTTTGCGCACAGTACTTCGAAATGGACAACAGATCGTTCGGAGTCTAGCCCAAGCAACAACACGAAGCATAACTGCATTGAAAGCAGTTTAACCATGTTCGTCACGTTGATGAATGACACTAATATTATTCAGTGTATGCCAAGCAGATTCGATGTAGTTTTGGCTCTTTGCGGTTGTCACAAAACATGTTAGAGAAAGCCAGTCGCGATTGTTGCCAGTGTGTATAGTTATTCCACCAGTACACAAATTGACCTCCCTCCTCTTAAATCATATGGACAAAAAGTACCCACTATCTGCATTAGTATATCCAGACTATTGTTATGTATCTGACCGTACATCGTACTGCGTACTACAGCAGAATGAATGACTAATTTACCTGTACTAGTCTGTTGTAGCTCATCCGACCCCGTAATAATTTTAATGGCCAAAGAAAATGACACTTAAGGTTAATTCTTGTGAGTGGTCACAAGTTATTTGACGTCAGATGTTTACTTCTCCGTTCGTGGAGATGTAACCTCAGTTTTCCTTATAACGAAGTATGGAAGCTCTTACGAGTATTTTCATGCACGTACTTTAATACATGAACATTGAATTCACGAGGTTCGTACAAAACATTGTTGTCCAATCTTGGTAGACGTTTTCAGAATCAATACAGAACTACAATAATATGGGAATTGTGGGTCCGCCTTGATGCAAAACACTTTTGTTATTTATTTACTCCCATAATAGTTGGAACGACAAATATTGCCATTATTAGTGGGTTCTTTGATTCATACATCATTTACACACGTTCAAAATACGAAACAACTGAGTTATATAAATTAATGAATAGTTAAAAATGAAAGTATTGTGAGTTAGACTGACTATTGTCCTATAACATACTCAAAGATGAAGATGCTAATAATCTTTTTTCTCTTCGATTTAAAATGAGTTCCTCTGAGAAAGAGAAATGAGTATTTATATAACTACTCGTGTCTTCTGGATTTAAATGCTTTGGAGTATGAAATGCTCTTTATCCAAATTCTTCGACTAATGACATTTCATTGTGTCTCAGACAGCAATGTGACCATGAACGGAGTTATCAGTGCCACTCAGTTAGATAGCGATCGACCTTCTGCCACGTAACTCACTCCCAGAATACTGATTCTTGACCGTCTGCTTTTCGGCGAACTCTTATCTCGATTTACATTTCATTACGTTAGACCTGCTGCTTATCTGCTTTTATTGTGTATCGGCCCACTTTGATGACTAGTTAAATCCAGCATGTGACCACTAATGACATTTGACTCACTTCAGTTTAGCCGCATTACCACCACAAAAGCGCTGTTTTGCGAAGTTGTGAACACGCAACAGTGTCTGTTGCACGTGTAGTGATAGCTACAGAAAGAGGAATGGAATTTTTATTTCTTGCCTGCGTACCCGAAGACAATGATATCCATTTTCTGAAGGAAAAATTTCCATAGACGTTCAGTTAGTGACACTGCTTGCTAGCGCACGTATTTGTCTTGCGGTGTGGGAGACTGGATACGTCGATGAACATCTAGTCTAGTCGAGGGTGTGGTTTACGACTTTATGTTCTGCAGCGTACACGAGACACAGCTTTTCATTGAAAGACTAGAGAATGCGCAGAAGCCGAGGTCGCCTGTTACGCTCAGTGGTGCTACGCACCATCAGTCATGACTCTCATTCACTAAGCAGCTGCAGGGACATGACCTACTTGACATTATGCGTATGCGACAACAATTGTAGAAAAGAAGGTAGAAAGCTATGTATGAAGGTTAAGAGTTTAATGTTTCTTTATTTTCGAGATCATTAAAGACGAGCCAGCTCATAGTCGACACCAGTGGAGAAGTAACTAGGTTCTATCTTTGGAGAAGGAAACATTCGTGGCTAGCAGTCACAGACTATACGCTGAGCCTAGTAAAGTCAGTAGGTAGTCCTCCCAGCTACAAAAACAGTATGAGACCTTTTTCTCACTCGTCTCCGTGTAGCACACAGGCATAAGGCGCATAGCTTCTTGCTCCGGCTAAAGGACCTTACAATGTGTGATGTTTGTGGAGCACAGACATCAGTTCGCCCCATTTTAATAGATTGTCTTTTATACTGAAACAAGAGAACATTAACTAATTTGCTAACAGATTTATCCTCCGTTTTAACTGACACGAATGTGGTACGATTTCTAAGGTTCTGTGCAATGCCCGCCTTTTTCCCTAAGAGATACGGAGCAGTTTTAACGTGTTATTACGATGTCTGCCTCGTCCATGTTGTTTGTGAGTGATCAGACAGCCATGAGTTCCGGTGTTATTATTTTGGCTTTACTCTTGTACTGCTTGCGTTTTTATCGATAGTTTTAGGAGGTAGATGCGCTGTTTTAAAGGCTGTGAGGTAGTGTGATTGTGCGAGTGAGAATGACTTAAGTTGGGAGAGAGAGTTTAATTAAGACTTACTCTTCCTTGTTGTATAACAGTTTAGACATTTTAACCATTCATTTTTACTCATGTTCATAAGGTCGCTGATAACCTACAAGTAAATTGGCTTGCTTAATGAAAAATTCCAACTACACTCCTCCGGAATAAGGGTACGATTCCTTAACCGCTGGCCCATCTCGCTCGTTGAACTACGGTTCTGGTGAAGACTGAGCTCATCACGAAGCCGGATCTATTAACTATCAGTCTAGAAGTGTTCAAAAAGGAATACATATACACTCTTCCGTAGCGCAACAGACGTTATCGATTGATGTTAACAGATAATGCCATACTGTGGCAGTACCCCGGTGTTTCACGACACTGTGGAAAAGCAGTTCTATCTGTGGCAGTGTATTTGTCATTATTAGTCACTCTGCGATGTTTTTATTTCGTGATCCCCCGACATTTTGCTTAGTGTTCCGCGTACCTTTCGTAGAGTGTTAGCGATTCGCTCGTGGCACTGTAGTTTTCATTCTTACAATCTCCCTTGGACGCAGCAGAGAACGCGCATCATGTGCACCTCTTAATATTGTTTTATGATGTCATTATTGTCAGGCGTAAAATCAACACACATTTGTATCCTGCGAAGAAAAATTTTTGTAGCTTTTGTGTGCACAACTACATGGTTACGTCCGTTCTTTCAGCCATATATTTACCTAAATATAACATGAAATGAATAATTGGATACTCCAATGAGGGAGAAATACCATGCAATTGCGACCTACTCTCTTTAAGGGTGCTGTGCCCGCCGCTAGATACGGTACGTAGTTACATGCACAGTCTACGTCTACATCTATGCTTGGCAAGCCACCTTACAGTGTGTGGCGGAGGGTACATCGTGTACGACTGTCATTTCCCCTTTTTCCTCTTCGAGTCGCGCGTGGTTAGAGGGAAGAACGATTGCTGGCATGCCTGCGTGTGAGCTCGAATCTCTATCATTTTATCATGATGGTTTTTCCGTGACATACACGTAGGAGGAAGCAATTGAACAGTAGACCATACTGTGATGTGGGACGCCTCTCTTGCAGCATCTGCCAATGGAGTTGGTTGATCATCTCCATAACGCTTTCGCGCTTGCTAAATGAATCTGTAACGAAACGTTTTGCTCTTCTTTGGATCTTCTCTGCAGTCCTATATCCCATAGTAACGAGCGGCATTGAAGTACTGGACAAACGAGTGTTTTGTCAGTTATTCCCCTTGTTGATGAAGTACATTTCCCGAGTATTCTTCCAGTGTATCACTGTCTCGCACCTGCCATATTCGCGATTGATTTTGTGTGATCAGTCCACTTCAAACCCCTCATACACATACTTCTAGATATTTTATGAAGGTAACTGTCTGCAGTGATTGTTCTACAATTATGTAACCGTACAGTAATGGGTCTTTCTGTTTATGCACATGCATTACGCTAAATTTATTTATGCTGAGGGTCGATCGCCACTCCCTCCGCCAAGCGTCGATCCTCCGCAAGTCTTGCTGCAGTTCTCTAAACTTAACAGCCTCATCGCAGGAAAGCCTCATGGAACTTCCGACACCGGGCGAGGTGGCGCAGTGGTTAGCACCCTATATCGCTTCAGGCAAATGCCGGGATGGTTCCTTTGAAAGGGTACGGCCTATTTCCGCCCTCATCCTTTACTAATCCGATGGAACCGATGACGTTGCTGTTTGTAGCCCTCCCCCAAACCAGCCACCCTATTTCCGATGTCGTCTACTATGTCATTTATACAAGGTGGTCAGAAACAGTCTGAAAAGCTTGTAGGGGTGCTGCAGGGTAGACTGTGCTGAGCAATAATTGTTAACGAAAAAGTCGATGCGTTACGCTGTTTCCAAGTTAATTAACATTGAAGTTAGCCAACCAGGCCGCTGCGACCTTAAATTCAATGTGCAATTAGACCTGACGTCAGTTGTTTTCATAGCATAGACGATTGCGCGCGAGGCTGCTCAGCCTTTGGCTCGGGTTCGCTCGTTACTACTGTCCCAGGTCCAATTATTTTACAGCTCTCTTGGTCAGTTTTTGGGACCTAAACGAAGGACACATTTGGCGACACCGTCTCTGGCGGGCCTCTTGGATGTGCGCGCAGCGGCATTTTGGCTGACTTCAGTGACAGTTAACTCGTAAACGGCGCAACTCATCGACTTTCTTTCTTTCTGAATTATTATTTCTCAACACAGCCTACCTGCAACACGGTTACAAACTTTTCTAACTGTTTCTGACCACCCTGTACATGTTGTGAAACTTAACTGTCCTATGCACTCTCCTGGGGCACGCCCGAAGTCTAGAATGACATTGTCTGTTTTATTTGCTGGAAACTCTTCAGTCTAGTCATACAGTTGGTCTGACATACCATCCGCTCTTATTTTGTTCACCAGGCGGCAGTGCAGAACTGTATCGAATACCTTCCGGATGTCAAGGAATACGGCATCTACCTTCGCGCCTGTATCTACTGGCCCCTAACACGGACCGCATTATGTATCCGTCGCAAGTCATAGAGGTTCGCCATACTTATGCTATGATGCCAGAGAGCTCGCTGAGGACAGGGATTACATCCTGTGCGCCCCTGACGTCACACAAATAGCTCGCAAATGAACATCCGACCGCTGACAGCTTAACGTGGCGAGTTGACGTAGCTATCACCAGTTGCCATCAGTGATTTAGCTGTCAACAGAAAGTTTTCATGTTGCCGCAGACATTGCGCAGCATCATAGTAGCAACCGAGTGTTCAAGTGTGAGTTATTAGTTGAGCCTGGACTTAGATACTGTTATCAATAGCAGAGGTAGACTGGGACTACTGTTAGTCATCGTTCATTGAGTTAAGCTGAGACCAGTGTTCGGAACTTTAACCTCAGCCCACGCCTTCAGTCCATGATAAAACCAAAGCTGAGTATTTGTATATGTATGATTTTAATAAATGGTTGTTAACTGTTATTCATTGTGTTGCCAACATTCTTTTTGTTGTCTAATTTACCCTGTGACAAGACAGTTGCTGCGTGCAAGTACGTCATTTCAATACAGAAACTACTTTCTGTGGTAGGGGTTCACTTCCCGCTACCTTTGTGATGGTGACCAAACTTAATGGGTGAACATAAAAAGGGATTTTGCAGAGAGTGCGTACTCATTAATAGTTGAATTAGATAGCTACAATGTAAGAGAGTTGTCACCATCACGAATGGAACAGTTCTGCGTATCACGTGACTGAAATATCTTCAGACCTTGTACTGTCCGTCGGGATGACAGGATAAACAATATGCACTTCCTGACAAGAACAGTAAAGCACGCAGAAGACACCATCGAAAGTCATTGTAGCTTCGTACATGTCCACACCTTTGCTGGGTATGAAAATGATTAAGAATTGAAGTTTTCTGTAACAACAAACGGCCACCAGAGTAAATTAATGTTATTCGTGTTCAGTGTTGTTCCCAGGTCTGGTAGGGCATATAAGCGACACGAAGGAGATTCTCGTTTGGTACAGTGTTATCGCTACATAAGAGTTTCAAAGAGCCTCATTATAAGGTCTCCATTTGACCGGCTGGTCGAACCGGGCAATGTTTTGATTTGTAGGGTATTCGGATGTGACAGTAGCCCTATGTTGGACTGCATGGGAACGTGAGGGCAGGCATACTCGTCTTAAAGGTTCTCCTTGACCACGTCTGACCATCATAATGGAGGACTTCCGTGTTGTGCACCAAATACATCGTATCCCCTTCACATATCCACATGCCGTCCGAGAGCATGTAATTGGCTCCCTGCTAAGTTCTGGGTCATACCGCACCATTGTTTGGAAACTAGCAGAAGTCGCACTAGGGAATTACCGTCCCATCCTTGGGCTGCCGTTACACCACAACGCCAACGGTTGTCTTTGAGGTTGTGTCCTGACCGGGAAGCACGGACTGTTGATAAATGGCGTCACATTGTGTTAAGAGATGAATCTCAGTTCTGCACAACTCTGGATGACCATCGTCGGCCAGTATGACAGCGCCTGGTGAGAGGCCCCATCCTTTCAACGTTCTGGAGAGGTATAGCGCTATTACTCATGGCTTGATGGTGAGAGGAGCCATCGGGCATGGTTTCAGGTCACAACTGATATTGACTGTGGAACGTTTGACGGCATAGTGGTACGTCATGGATATCCTGCGTCCTCGTGTGCCATCTATCATGCGACAGTACCGTGGTGTCATTTTCAACAATACATTGCTCGTCCACACGTAAAATGTATGTATTATGTTGATATACTCCCGTGGCCAGCAAGATCCCCAGATTTGTCCATGATAAACCCTGTGTGGGACCAGTTTAGACACCAACTCTGTCCCAGTGACAGTCTCCAGGACATCAAGGACCAGACAAAACAGTTATGTGCCAGCTTGCCTCGGGAAAGGATACAACGTCTTTGACATTCTCCCCAACTGAATCAGTACATACGTCTACGCCAGAGTTGGTGCAACGTCATACTGACTAGTGGGTTTATACTGCCATTCTTTGCAAATTTTACTGAGTTTTGTAATCACTGAAATAACATCACATGTCCTCCCAACCCGTGGAATTTTATTTCGTTTCCTCGTCCTCCTGTGGGTACTTCACTTTTTTTTCTCAAGCAGTGTATATCGGGTATGTCTCCTATGGGTCGTCAGGCACATTTTCTCTGGTGTTTCGGCAGATATTTGCAGTTTCGTTTTTGCAACGTGTCACTCCAAACAAATTCTGCTCATCATATCTTTCATACGGCACCAAGAGACAACGGAAAACGTCGATTTGTTTCCCATTACAAACAAAATAATTTGTAAGTGGATTTTTATGTTCGCATTCGTCTTGTGCGTTATTCGTTTGAGTGGTGTGTTGTAACAGTTACAGTAAAACACGAAGAACTATCAGTACTCCAACAGCGACTGAGCAGCGCTTCTGCATGGCGGTAGCAGTCAGCGCGGGCCTGAGTACCGATTATTCTTCGTGTTTTTCTGTCCCTCTTAATAAACCTCGATAAAAGAAATATCGCACTTGACTAATTTGGGACCGTTCTCTCGAATGGGCACATAAATTTCCATTTTAAAAATAATTTTGATTATTTTGTTGTTGTGATCTTCAGTCCTGAGACTGGTTTGATGCAGCTCTCCATGCTACTCTATCCTGTGCAAGCTTCTTCATCTCCCAGTAGCTACTGCAACCTACATCCTTCTGAATCTGCTTAGTGTATTCATCTCTTGGTCTCCCTCTACGATTTTTACCCTCCACGCTGCCCTCCAATACTAAATTGGTGATCCCTTGATGACTCAGAACATGTCCTACCAACCGATCCCTTCTTCTGGTCAAGTTGTGCCACAAACTTCTCTTCTCCCCAATCCTATAGTATTTTGCAGCTGTGACTTATTAAACTGATAGTTCGGTAATTTTCACATCTGTCAACACCTGCTTTCTTTGGGATTGGAATTATTATATTCTTCTTGAAGTCTGAGGGTATTTCGCCTGTCTCATACATCTTGCTCACCATATGCTAGAGTTTTGTCAGGACTGGCTCTTCCGAGGCCGTCAGTAGTTGCAATTTTGTTTATAACCGGAGTCAAACCGGCGCTTTTCATCGACGCTGGGTATCGGATGAAGGACGATATGAGCAGCATTTGTTTGGGCTGACACCCTGTATAGAGCCAATTTCATGCTGACCAGATCGTGAATCACGCCACCACTGTACAGCAAGTTCCTGGATTTGGGGAAACTTCCCCCAGCAGTCAGTTGCCTCGAACAGGACGTGCGGAAGTCTGGGGGTCATAGTCAGCTACCTGGATTGTAACAGTGGATTGATTGATCACTGTGCGACAAACTACTCGCTAGTTCAGTTACGAATGTCAATCGACGATCGGTCTTACCATGTAGAATCACCTGGTCGAAACGGCTACCTCTGCTCACAATAAGTCACAAGGCACAAAAATATTAACATAAGCAGAGGAACACTGCCTTTAAACTGTTGAACCATAGAAAAAGGTCGTCCGAACAGTCTGGTTGCAGAACTCATGACGGGAGTACGAGTCGTTGCATGCCATTTGTCAATCGTTGAGGCTGATTTGAAGATATTCAAATGGGAAGTATGTTTACACAGGATGAGACGGGGTTGCTGACACACCTACTACCGTCTGTCATCGGCGAACGCCACAGGAACCTACTATCCGATCAAGTAAAAACGTTTGACGCTTGCAGTTACCCGCAGATGATCTATGCACACAGCAAGACAGTCCACCATTGAGTCGTTCCCTGTCAGAATGATTTGAGAATACTGCGTGTATAGGTGGATACTTTGGTGGCTTCCCATGTCGCCTTCTGTTATTCCTGTTGAGCGCATCCAGGATGCCATCGAATGAAATACGAGCGCCTTGGACCCAGTTTCGGCCAATCTCCTGAATTGGGGTCGGCTATTGAGCTGTCATGGGCCAGATTGGCTAGCCAGCGCTTTCAGTATACGTAAATTTTGTGTTACGACGCATCGTCTTCGTCATCAGATTCTGCAAGATAATTGACAAGTATCTTTAATTCAATCACTCATAGTTTTAAAAAGGTTATATATAACTTATAGATACCATTATTTTCTTTTCTTTTAAAACGATTGATACACTGACGGAAGAAAATCGCAACACCAAAAAATTAATAATGTAGAGTAATGAAATTTCGAGAATACATTTTTCTAGGTAACATATTTTAGTGTTAACATTGCATGATTACTGGTCAATGTAAGCGGGAAAAAGAGCCATTGCAAATGTGAAACGCTGGTACAGTAATAACCGGTGTAACCGCCAGAATGTTAAATGCAGTCATGTAAATGTACAAATGGTTCAAATGGCTCTGAACACTATGGGACTTAACTTCTGAGGTCACCAGTCTCCTAGAACCTAGAATTAACCTAAGGACATCACACACATCCATGCCCGAGGCAGGATTCGAACCTGCGACCGTAGCGGTCGCGCAGTTCCAGACTGTAGAGCCTAGAACCGCTGCACAACAGGTCAGTTCACCAGACTGTCGTACAAACTTGCAGTCAGGGTGCGTGGAATATCCACGAGAGTGCTTCTGCTGTCATACGAAATCGCAACGCAGATTATAACTCAAGGTGTGCACGCAGACAAGTTGTTTGCAGGCCTTCAACTGGGTCCCTGACCAACACATGGCCATCACTGGCACCTGGGCAGAACCAGCTTTCATCAGAAAGCACAGATCTCCACCCCGTTCTTTAATGAGCTCCCGCTTGACACCACTGAAGCCGCAAATGGTGGTGGTTTGGAATCAATGGAATTCAAGCTACAGGGTGTCTGGCTCGTAGCTGTCCGTGAAACAACAGATTTGTAACAGTTCGTTGTGTCACTGTGGTGCCAACTGCTGCTTAGACTGCCGCTGCAGATGTAGTACGATGCTCCAGAGCCACAAATCGGAAACAAAGGTCTTTCCTCTCGGTATTGCCACGTGGCCCTACGATGATTTTTCCTCTCGGTAGTGCCACGTGACCTTCCGGAACCCGATCTTCTTGCGACCGTACATTCCCGTGACCGCCGCTGCTAGCAGTTACGTACGCCTACTGACTTTCGTTTATTTCGCAAAATTCCATCTTCATGCTGCGATTTTCTTTCGTCTGTGTATTATTATGGTTTCGCCTGTTACGCATGTGGCTTCGATGGTATTTTGTAGTTGCATCAGATGCGTTTAGATATTAAAACGAATGATTTCGCTGCAAAGCTTAGTAGGAAACAGGCGGAGTGACTTTGGACGGAATTTTCTAAGCATAATTCGAACGGCAATCTCACTTCATTCTATAGTAGCAAAGTGGAAAGTTTCAGCCATAACCACATGTTGCAACATTATGTGTACAGTAAATGTGAACAGTGTTGAAAAGCGACAGGTATGAACGGTTTATCGACAACTTAATTTGTCACTTCGCTCCTTAGAAGAGTCAGTCATTTGGCTAACCAAAAAGTGCGTTTTATTGGCAGGACACTTAGAAAATGTAACAGACCTACCAAGGAGACTGTCTAAGCTACGCTTGTCCGTCCTCTTTTAGAATACTGCTGTGCGGTGTGGGATCCTTACCAGATAGGCGTGACGGAGTACATCGAAAAAGTTCAAAGAAAGGCAGCACGTTTTGTACTATCGCGAAATATGGGAGAGAGTGTCACAGAAATGATACAGGACTTGGGACGGACATCATTAAAAGAAAGGCGTTTTCCGTTGCGACGGAATCTTCTCACGAAATTCCAATCACCAACTTTCTCCTCCGAATGCGAAAATATTTTGTTGTCACCGACTTACGTAGGGAGGAGGAACGATCACCAAGATTAAATGAGGGAAATCAGAGCTCGTACGGAAAGATATAGGTGTTCGTTCTTTCCGCGTGCTATACGAGATTGGAATAATAGAGAATTATGAAGGTGGTTCGATGAATCCTCTGCCAGGCACTTAAATGTGATTTGCAGAGTATCCATGTAGATGTAGATGAAGCAAAATTTTCATCTAACTAAAAAAAAAATAATTAATTATGATAAATTGGTATGGTCAGCGCAGTTTAAGGAAATCGTGATCAAACTTCACAGATTCTGAGGCTTTCTAAGACATTCCGTGCCAGATCTTTCTATATTGAACATTCTTCGCGAATGTTCTGTTAGATTTTGACAGAAATAGTTTCATTGAGAAGTTTCTGTTAGCTATAAATATAGGTAATGAAACGGTCTTGTGTCGTTGTGGCAGGCAAGCTGCTTGCTTTGTTCGGAAGCCTCTGCAGATGAGCCATCATCGACCCCGCTGTTGCGCACGCGCAGTCACGCCCCTTTGTAGCAGTTGCGCGCCACAAAATCAGCTGATTGTATTTTAAGCATATAGTTCGACGCGCGCCCGTAAGCGCCCACTCGGGGCTTAAATTAGGCTGTGACGGAGGCGCCGTCAGCTTCTGCTTCTCGGCTTGGCCCATCACCTACCGTCCCTCTTTCTGTGCTCCGCTGCGTCCGTTCTGTAATGACCTAGGCGGAGTGTGCTCTGGAGCTTCAAACATACGGCCGCGCCAAGATTCACTGCTCTCGTCTCCATTTTTCAGCAACTCGACAGCTTTGTGCTTTCGTTACTGCGCTTTCCCGATTTAAACAGGAAGTCTTATCCTCGGCCTACTTTACTAGTTTCTCACCTCGTTTGGTCTTGTGATCAGTTTGTGTGATTCAAAGCTACGCGCATTTCTTCTGCGATGTGCCGCTGAGAGGATAAATATTGTTACTCCTGGTCTGCCGTCGTTAACTCTATAATCTCGATATGTTTTTGTCGTTTCTAGAAGAAAGAACTGCACTGTAACATTTTGCATTAAACTCGTATATTTACAGTTTACCCGTTATATGTACCAAAATATCTGCGCAGTAAATCTGTTTTATTTCCTTCTACAAAGTCGATGTTCCGTCTTTGATCGTGATCTTTTTTGCAGCTGCCAACAAAACTCAGACGCTCTTTTAAAATTATGCCTTCCTCCGTAGGCGCAACATCCTGGTGGCGGTCGACTCGTAAACAGCCGGTTCCATTTCTAGGGTGAAAGAAATTTTCTGTTGTGGTTCGGTGAAGGCTTGTTATATACGATCCAGAAGACAGTTCTGTAATCATGTTGCTTCCATATTGCACTCGAGAGTAATAATAATAAAAAAAGTCTGTAACTGCTGGCAAACCTTACTGCTCTCGTTTTTTAACCGGTGAATAGGTCAGTGCGCCGGCCGGTGTGGCCGTGCGGTTCTAGGCGCTACAGTCTGGAGCCGAGCGACCGCTACGATCGCAGGTTCGAATCCTGCCTCGGGCATGGATGTGTGTGATGTCCTTAGGTTAGTTAGGTTTAATTAGTTTTAAGTTTTAGGCGACTGATTACCTCAGATGTTAAGTCTCATTGTGCTCAGAGACATTTGAACTAGGTCAGTGCTTATAATTCTACATCTCCAAGTAGTAGATTATGTCCACCAACATAGTCGAGTTTAGAGTAGTATTCGTTAAAGTAAGCAAATATTGCATCTTGTTTCGCGACTCTTATTATCCGTCAGAGCCGGCCGCGGTGGTCTTGCGGTTCTAGGCGCTTCAGTCCGGAAACCATGCGCCTGCTACGGTCGCAGGTTCGAATCGTGCCTCGGGCATGGTTGTGTGTGATATCCTTAGGTTAGTTAGGTTTAAATAGTTCTAAGTTCTAGGGGACTGATGACTTCAGATGTCAAGTCCCATAGTGCTCAGAGCCATTTGAACCATTTTTTTTATCCGACAGAAAACATTTCTTCGATATAAATGTGCATTGTACTTAATCATCTGGACCAAATGTGAGACCTAAGCGGTAAAACGTCATTGTAGTAATTTGGACGGGTTGTGGAATGCTCGTCGCTTATATCGTGGACTAGACAGTTAACCTTTATCTTTTTCAATGCGACTTTCGTGTATTATATCTAAAATGAGGAAGTGTCCATAATTTTTATCTCGCAACTCTTTCGTTTGATCCATGTTCGCATGATCCATGTTCGCATACAAAAACAACAGTATGGGAATTGAGAGTTCGACTTGATGCAAAATGCTATTTGTTGTTTATTTATTCATTTATCTCCAAACTAGATTCAGCGACAAATATCGCGAACATCTGTGGGTTCTTTAAATCTTATATATTATACGTTAGAGCACGGTTTTAAGATTGTTGTCGCTGTTTGTGGCATATTTTCTATGTTCTTCTGTTGCCGTTTTTCTCGACATATATCATGTCATCTGCAAGTTCGTTGGACGGCTTGCAGCTAATTCTATACCTAGAAAGACATGGCGTAATGTTTTAGATTATGAACGAAGTGCGAAAGCTATGTTTTCCTATGTATAAAATTAGCTGCAAGTCGTCCAACGAACTTACAGATGACATGACGTATGGCGAGAAAATCCGGAACAGAAAAACATAGAAAATATGTCACAAACGGTAACAATAATGTTAAAACCATGCTGTAACGTATAATATATAAGATTAAGGAACCCACTGGTGATGGCGATACTTGTCGCTGAAACTAGTTTGGGGAATAAATAAATAAATATATAAATAAACAACAAAAAGCATTTTGCATCAAGGGAGACTCTCAATTCCCATATTGTCTTTTTTGAGGAAATGTTACATAACGAATTCGCAGTCTACGGATCACCAGATATAGTAAGAAAGCATGTCTATTACTCTGCAGTTTCGTGTGTTCTAACCAATGAGAGTTTCAGAGGAACCGTGTTGTAAATTAATGTAAATTTCCAGTGCACGTTTATATTTTTGTAAAGTGTTAAAAAACAAAACATGATTTTCTGTTTATGAGGAAAATTTCTTTGATGTATTCACAAAGCCGTCGTAATTCTTGACTGGAAGATGAAGTATTGATTATAGATATTGAAGATTGGCCCTGATTTCGTACGATGTGATTTTTACTTTTGCTTGTGTTTATGAGATACTACAGCCTGTTAATGAAAACCTTGTTAGTTACGCCTGGTGCACCTTGTGCGGGAATTGTGTATTTCACTCAGGCACAGGACAGGTTCCGTGTAAGGCTTCGTAGGTACAGTAGTGTTCAAGAGTAGTCGGCCCTAGTTTTCTGTTGGACTCCACAAAGAAACGCGCAGATCTCGAAATACTTCTAGTTGTTTAAGGCGAAGTTTACAGCCCTTTTGAGACTGAGTTGTCATAACTTACTCCAAATTCCGTACACGTGACTTCCCTTGTACTTGCCGGTGTGTTCACGTTTGTCATTTCTAAGACAGTAAACGTATAACTTTTTTTAGTCTTCTGAAAGCGGAAATGTGTAATAGGCGTACTTTTTTTATATTTCTTCACCATGAAAGAGACTGTCAGTTCTGGGAAGCACTTATTGTCCAGAGACTACTAAGAAAATTTTGTACTCGCATTACAGACTTTTTTGATAAATTTTCTTTGGTAACCACTCAAATCTGACAGTTTCAGAATGGGCAACAGTATTTTATTCAATTTAAAAATAAAAGACAGCATAGACATGCATGCTGACTGATGACAGTCAGTGCAGCTGAAATAATTAATAAAAACCGGTCCCTGCCCTGATGAACATAAAGAAACAAAATTTGTAGTCAGTGAATACGCCAAAACAGTTACTGGAATAAACAGAGGAAAATGCCTCGATCTAAGTTAAAATGCGACACCAACAGTTACATCAGGAATGGTGCTGTGTACTCTTTGAGTACACTGACTACGTACCAGTATGACTTTTGACAATTAAAAATGTTTGCTGGCTGTACGATGTGATTGCTTCTACATCTGCAATTGTCCTCGGGAAGCTACCGTGAGGTGTGTGGCGGAGGGTACATATTGTATCTCTCTCTCTCTCTCTCTCTCTCTCTCTCTCTCTCTCTCTCTCTCTCTCCCCCTCCCCCCTCTCCCCCCCCTCCCTCCCTCCCTCCCTCCCTCCCTCCCTCCCTCCTGTCTCCTACGAGTGCGCACGCGCTAGCGAACGTTATACGGGGACAAAAACTGTCGTACCTCTCCGTATGAGCCAGAAGTTCTTTCACTTTAGCTGTGTAGCCTTTACTCTAGATGGAGATGTATGTGAGAGAGTAACAGTGCGTTTCTTGGCCTACCTTCAGTTTAGAATGTGGGTCTTCAGAATTTTGTAAGGCGCTTTTCAATACTCATCGCCTGTCTTGCAACTTCTTCCATTGTCATACTTGCATCTTTTGTAACGTCCGCTGGAGTGAAGCATGTGATGGAAAAGCGAGATCTTGGATTTCGTAGAGGCTACGGTTACTAGAATTTCCGCCACATTCAGAATATCTCTTCACTCTTCGTAACCACCAGCCAAATAAATTTGTCAAATTTCTTGTGGCAGTTGGGCACATGGTCCAGCCATTATCCTTAGGGAATCGCCGTTCTCTCAAATGTTTCTCTCTACTTTTTAGAACCTAGACAAAACTCATGCGGCTAGATCTGGATCACAGGGAGGGTGGGAATGTGCGTTGAAGATTACTACTACGAAATAGCACAAATTTTATTAGACTGGTTTGCTAGATTTCTTGATGAAAGAACCAAGAACCAGCTGTCGGTTCTCGACCGTTTCCTGGTGTTCTGAAGCGCCCTAACGAGTTGTAGATATTATCATCAAGCTGTGTAACTGGTTTTTGGGATTAATGTATTAAGAGTTACAATATTTACCGGTGTAAATTGCTGGGGATTTTCGTCTGCGAGGTGCAACTTCACCTTCAAACCCCCATAGCTCATCTTGAGACTCGGCTGAAATTTCTTACTGATGTAGCCAGGATTTATCGCATTTAACGACGATCATCATTTAGTGAGGAATGTCATTTTCGATATTTCTTTCACCATGAGACATGTTTCATGTCAAAGAATATGGACCTCACGATAATGAGAGTTCTTTCACAATTACAGTCCAGAAACTACCAAGTACATGTGGAGTTACTGGGTGTTATCAGATTAAATTTTGCCTTTAGCTGCCCACATTAGTAGAAAACGGAACTTATTCCTTAGTATAGGCCTTGTGTAACCTGATTCATTGTGAATTTCTCTGAAATTATTTTTAGAAACTAAAACACGAATGATTGTGAAAGTTCGTGCTGTTCGTGCAATATATGATTCTAATTCATAGACGCGTGTTTAAGTTTCACATTATCTCAATGTGGGTTCAAAGCCACTATTTTGCGAACAATTAAGTAAGATATTTAATGTTAAGTAACTCCGTTTTATAGTGCCGTGAAAAGTATATCTGAGATTATGTACGCCACGCTACTCCGATGCGCTGCTGCTGATTGACGTCATGTATAGCCGAAGAGTCCGATAACAATTACCTGTACCGGGTACATTCGACACCAGCAGCGAGTGACCGTACCATGAAAGAAGGGATACACTTATTATTCAGAGAGCTCACGCACATCTCTCTGATAACACCAAGCCAACTTATCGGCCCCACCCGACAGACGAAACACCGTGATATGTCCTCACTTCAGTAGACTCCACGGAAACATTCGAGATGTGACCGAACACACTGGCAATCAGTTTCGTCATTATGCGCTATACGATACCATCCGCAGCCAAATGATACTCAGGATAATTTCTTAAACTACTACCAGAACTGGATCAGGCTATCTCCGGTAAGTTTCAAAAAGACTTGAATATTTTGTTGGCTCTGTAATGGGGTGTCTGTTTTACGTAATTGTTTTAAAGCAGTTTTTAAAGCAGTCTGGCATATAAGAGGCGTAGATCCCCCAATCCAGTACGAAGAAATTTACAATGTCTTGAGCTTCATTAAACATCGTCGCTTTACATCAGGATAGCAGCTGGTTCATTTTTTCACTTCAGCATATTGCTGACTCATGTGATACATTACGCAGACGAAAAAGAAGTAACGTAACTCAGTTACTTCCTACCTTTCCGGTGCCCTTTATCCAGACAATGCCGTGTCAGCACTGTTATGGTACTTATCCAATTTTGCGGAGAACTAACCATAACCGTATGTAGGCCTCATTATGAGTGGGACACTACTTCCGAAGGCATTGTAAAGCTACGTCCAGGACCAAAGAGGTAATGCTTGCCCTGTGCCACGAATACCGTTATGCAATTAAATGAAGCCCCCAAAATCGAGCGAGAAAGGACATGGTTGTCATCTGCCCAGCCATCCCGAATAAGGTTTCGCGTGGTTTCGCCAAATCACGTAAGATCTTTCAAGATAATTGCTTTGCACGGAACACGGCCGATCTCCAGCACTTGTCTAATACGAACTTGTGCTCTTTATCTACTGATATAGTCGTCAACAGGCCGTTACACCCTAACATTCGTGATCTCTTCAAGACCCTGAGCATTATTTCTGGCATCTCCTTGCATTCAGCTATTGCTGTCAAATGCAAATGTCTGGCAAGGGGGATACAGATATAATTACAGCAAATATCACTAGTAACCACGTTTAACTATTCTTTTAAATGTGTAAATTATTTGAATCATCATAGCTGAAATTAGCTTTGAACTAAGTTGTGATTAGTATAATGAGGAAAAACTCCAGACGTTTCCATTTTCTCATTCTGTTGGATGGTCGCTGCACTCAGAGGACCTTGCGCTCAAGAAGTGGAAGAGCTGTGATGGCATGTAGATGAACAGTTCTCTCTGGTTTCTGCAAACACAGGCACTCATTAGACTTCTTTGACAAGGCAACGTGAACCTACGGTTGTTGAGAATTGTATGGTAGTGTCTGCCTTATCGTTGAAACTTCCAACGTATTCTCCGTCAACAGTGTTACATGTGTACTACAGCAGGAAACTGCGTTTATCCTCATCTCATGTGATGATGAACAACGAACGCCCGAACTTGAAATAAGCATTCTTAAGAGCTTCAAACAATTTACTCTGCTTTTGCCTGGTATGAACTCTGTGAATAATTTAATCGTACAGGAATAGGAAAGAGGTCTATCGTTTACTCGAGACGTTTACTAGAGAGTACTGTTGCGAGCTCTGTTGGAGAAGGTTAGGAGCAGAAATCTCCAGTTGGTATTTTCCAGGAACATTCCAGGTACCTGCACAGAAAATTGGAACAGAGATCAACGTAAACATAATTTTCGCCCTTTTTATTGCTCATGAAAACCACACATTGCATGTTGTACCACCATACAGCGAGACCGTGAGAGATGGTGGTCCAGATTGATGTACACACTGGTACCTCTAATACCCAGTAGCTCGTCCTCTTGCATTGATGCATGCCTGTATTCGTCGTGGTATAGTATCCACAAGTTCATCAAGGCACTGTTGGTCCAGATTGTCCCACTCCTCAACGGCGATTCGGCATAGATCCCTCAGAGTGGTTGGTGGGTCACGTCGTCCATAAACGGCCATTTTCAAACTATCCCAGGCGTGTTCGATAGGGTTCATGTCTGGAGAACATGCTGGCCACTCTACTCGAGTGATGTCGTTATCCTGAAGGAAGTCATTCACAAGATATGCACGATGGGGGCGTGAATTGTCGACCATGAAGACGAATGCCTCTCCAATATGCCGCCGATATGGTTGCACTATCGGTCGAAGGATAGAATTCACGTACCGTACAGCTCTTACGGTGCCTTCCACGATTACGATCGGCATACGTCGGCCCCACATAATGCCACCGGAATAAGCAGGGAACCTCCACCTTGCTGCACTCGCTGGACAGCGTATCTGCGGCGTTCAACCTGACCGGGTTGCTTCCAAACACGTCTCCGACGATTGTCTGGTTGAAGGCATATGCGACACTCATCGGTGAAGAGAACATGATGCCAATCTTGAGCGGTCCATTCGGCATGTTGTTGGGCCCATCTGTACCGTGCTGCATGGTGTCGTGGTTGCAAAGATGGACCTCGCCATGGTCGTCGGGAGTGAAGTTGTGCGTCATGCAGCCTATTCAAATGGTTCAAATGGCTCTGAGCACTATGGGACGTAACATCTGAAACTACTTAAACCTAACTAACCTAAGGACATCACACACATCCATGCCCGATGCAGGATTCGAACCTGTGACCGTCGCGGTCGCGAGGTTCCAGACTGTAGCGCCTAGAACCGCTCGGCCACACTGGCCGGCATGCAGCCTATTATTACGCACAGTAACACGACGTCCTGTAGCTACAAGAAAATCATTATTCAACAAGGTGGCGTTGCTGTCAGGGCTCCTCCGAGACATAATCCGTAGAGAGTGGTCATCCACTGCAGTAGTAGCTCTTGGCGGCAGTTCCTGTCTCTCTGTTATCTCCTCCATGTTCGAACAACATCGCTTTGGTTCATTCCGAGACGCCTGGACATTTCCCTTCTTCAAAGCCCTTATTGGCACAAAGTAACAATGTGGACGCGATAGAACTGCGTTATTGAACGTCTAGGCATGGTTGAACTAGAGACAACACGAGCCGGTTACCTCCTTCTTGATGGAATGACTGGAACTGTTGGGCTGTCAGACCCCCTCCGTCAATTAGGCGCTGCTCATGCATGGTTGTTTACATCTTTGGGCGGGTTTGGTGACATCTCTGAACAGTCAAAGGGACTGTATCTGTGATACAGTATCCACAGTCAATGTCTGTCTTCAGGAGTTCTGGGAACAAGGGTGACGCAAAACTTTTTTTGATGTGTGTATTACATATTGCACTCTGAAACGTCTTGTTTGCTCAGTGCTATTGGTCACGCTTATAATAACAGTTATACAGCACGTGACCAAAAGCACTGATAGGTAATCAAAAAGACGGTCCTGGATGCAATATGTAATAACGTCAGACATGAAACAAGTAACTACAAACATATACTATCACTTGACAATGTCAAAAATGCCAAAATAACTCATCGTAATAGATGTATTACTGATTAATAAAGTGTCAATACAAATACAGCAAAAAAATTGGAAGAATTTATGTAACATGTCGTTCATGGATTTGTATTCGCTTAAATAATGTCAGATGTTCTTTTTCGATGTCTGTCAGTGTATTGTTACCTAGGTAAAAAGTAGATTTATTGTATCTGTCGTGGACAAAAGTGGGTGTAATCTCTGGTTTCATTAATTGTTACAGTGAAGTTGCTCTCAGGCACTCGAGCGCGACAGAGGTTCGTTTAAACTATTACCGAACAGATCATAATATTTTTCAATTACTTGTTGAATTTGACATGTTCATGCTTTCGTTTGACCCTTGAAGCAGCTCGCACAGTTAGTTGTGGAAACTCTGTATAATATGAACAACAGTCCGGCTTAGCGATTTTCCCATACTCAGAACTGTATAGAAAGTGGAATTCCAGATAATTAACGGAAAAAATTGTAAGATTAACTGAAGTTTGAGACTCTTGACTTAGGACTTCTGTTCGCTCTCTTAACAAAGCTTTTCTTTGTTCTTTTTAGTAGCACGATTGACATTAAACTGTAACAGTAACGCAAATGGTAATTAAGTTTCATACAGCACGACAATAGAGGATAGAAAAACTATATATTCCAGCCATTGATTCATATCAAAATTTAAATATTTTAACAACCATATACGTACGACAACTGTGACAGATGTTTACATGCGAAAAAAGTTTAGCAGAAAAAATTAATAACGTACGTCTACAGATGCAAATGAAGCAGATTTCCCATAGCGATAGGTACGTTAATTAAATTATGTGGCTGGATACTAAGAAAACTGTGACCATTGTTTACAGTTTTTATTTACATAAATATGAAATTTATATTGACTCAGCCCAGGTTAACTACCTTAACGACTGTAGTGATGTATGAAGTAATATACACTCCTGGAAATGGAAAAAAGAACACATTGACACCGGTGTGTCAGACCCACCATACTTGCTCTGGACACTGTGAGAGGGCTGTAAAAGCTATGATCACACGCACGGCACAGCGGACACACCAGGAACCGCGGTGTTGGTCGTCGAATGGCGCTAGCTGCGCAGCATTTGTGCACCGCCGCCGTCAGTGTCAGCCAGTTTGCCGTGGCATACGGAGCTCCATCGCAGTCTTTAACACTGGTAGCATGCCGCGACAGCGTGGACGTGAACCATATGTGCAGTTGATGGACTTTGAGCGAGGGCGTATAGTGGGCATGCGGGAGGCCGGGTGGAAGTACCGCCGAATTGCTCAACACGTGGGGCGTGAGGTCTCCACAGTACATCGATGTTGTCGCCAGTGGTCGGCGGAAGGTGCACGTGCCCGTCGACCTGGGACAGGACCGCAGCGACGCACGGATGCACGCCAAGACCGTAGGATCCTACGCAGTGCCGTAGGGGACCGCACCGCCACTTCCCAGCAAATTAGGGACACTGTTGCTCCTGGGGTATCGGCGAGGACCATTCGCAACCGTCTCCATGAAGCTGGGCTACGGTCCCGCACACCGTTAGGCCGTCTTCCGCTCACGCCCCAACATCGTGCAGCCCGCCTCCAGTGGTGTCGCAACAGGCGTCAATGGGGGGACGAATGGAGACGTGTCGTCTTCAGCGATGAGAGTCGCTTCTGCCTTGGTGCCAATGATGGTCGTATGCGTGTTTGGCGCTGTGCAGGTGAGCGCCACAATCAGGATTGCATACGACCGAGGCACACAGGGCCAACACCCGGCATCATGGTGTGGGGAGCGATCTCCTACACTGGCCGTACACTTCTGGTGATCGTCGAGGGGACACTGAATAGTGCACGGTACATCCAAACCGTCATCGAACCCATCGTTCTACCATTCCTAGACCGGCAAGGGAACTTGCTGTTCCAATAGGACAATGCACGTCCGCATGTATCCCGTGCCACCCAACGTGCTCTAGAAGGTGTAAGTCAACTACCCTGGCCAGCAAGATCTCCGGATCTGTCCCCCATTGAGCATGTTTGGGACTGGATGAAGCGTCGTCTCACGCGGTCTGCACGTCCAGCACGAACGCTGGTCCATCTGAGGCGCCAGGTGGAAATGGCATGGCAAGCCGTTCCACAGGACTACATCCAGCATCTCTACGATCATCTCCATGGGAGAATAGCAGCCTGCATTGCTGCGAAAGGTGGATATTCACTGTACTAGTGCCGACATTGTGCATGCTCTGTTGTCTGTGTCTATGTGCCTGTGGTTCTGTCTGTGTGATCATGTGATGTATCTGACCCCAGGAATGTGTCAATAAAGTTTCCCCTTCCTGGGACAATGAATTCACGGTGTTCTTATTTCAATTTCCAGGAGTGTATAACAACATCCTTCCTAATTTTTCCGTGTTCGATAATCAAGTTTGTAATAACACTGAAAACGAAAGTGATAAACAGAATTAGAATCCCCTAAATTATACAAAATTTAACATTGGGCAAGATAGTGGTTACCAGGTTCCCTCTCCCATATTGTCCAGACTCTTCTTCGGTCTCCCGATCGAGGCCGTTGTGCGATTTCCGTGCTTTCCAAGGGTACAGGAGCTGTCTCCCTTCCAGGTTTGCACGTTCTGAGTTCTTTACTGTATCATTCTCTAGTTCGACTCTAATTAACTTTCGATAATGTAGAAAAATTAGCCAGCGCATCAGTCAACGTTGCGGGCGATAATATCCAGTTTTATGTTAGTGCACACGTGCGCGCATTGTGTCATCTAAGGGCAAGGTCAAGGACGAAATTTCTTGGCCTGCACATAAATAACATTTTTCTTGTGTTACGTTGATACATGCTGCGCAGTCAAGATTCAACTTGATAAGCAGAAGAGTTTTGTTTATGCGGCTGTGTCGTGCGTGATGCATTCAAATGAATGAAGAGGAATATATTGACGTCAACATATTCGTTTTGGATTGTTTACCGTATGCGAGAGTTCATTCAAAGTTGGTGTCGGTTTGGGGTGTACAGTCCTTATTTTCAACAGTGAAGCTCTGCGCCGCTGAAATCAAACATGCTCTTATTTCTCTTTATGATAATACACGTGAAGGATATCCCAAAACTACAATCACAGATGGAAACACCTATGAAATGAATAGCATGATACTGGAAGTCAACGATAATAGGTCTGTGAATCAACTTACGCGATAGGCAAATCAGAGGAAGGATCACGGTATACTATACACAATATGGCGTCGAAAATCGGCCATTAAAAATGTAAGAAATACCTGATGCAATAAACATATTAGAAAAAACGGCACGGTGGATTAAGGCTGAGAAAGCTTGCTGCTGGCATATTGCCACATTTTATAAAATGCATATACGAATGAAAATCTCTTAGCAATATTTGGAACGCTTAAAAAGAATGCACCTGAGTTTAATCGCCAATATTTTCTGAGCGTGATGTGGGTACATTAGTTTACAACAGGAAAGACACAGCAGTCAAAACAGCGAGCAGATGCCAATGATCCTATACCAAAACAGGGACATCGATTTCATATGGCCGATGGATTATGATCAGCGTTTACTGGGGCGCAAAAAAAGTTGTTATTATTATCATACGAAGGTTTAAGCAATAAGTGGAAATACTTCACAGTACTTCTGAACCAACTTTTATGAAGAATTACGAAAGTAAAGACCTGGACTCCAAGCGTGAAGAATTCCTATTGTCTCAGGCCAGTAGACTTGACCGCAAAAGTGGGCAAAGGGAAACAGAGGAATTCGCAGACGAATTGATGGAACACACACCCAATTAAACAAATTTTACCATCTGACCTGACTTCTGAAAGATATGTGTGACTTGCAAAAGTTTTGTTAGGTAAATTATATGGCCAAAATGTGAGAACTGAATTTGGATGAAGAAGAAATCAAAGAACATCCATCAAGTTAGAGGGAAACGGCAAGTAAAATTTCATTGTCACTTAGTGTCATCGTAGCGTGGCGGAAGATACTCAGTACATCACTACGGTGCATCTGCATCTACTTGACTACTCTGCAAAGTACGTGGCAGTGGGTTGATCGAACCACTATCGGGCTATTTCCTTAGCGTTCCACTCTCGAATAGCTAGTGGGAAAATGAACACTTAAATCTTTACTGGCGAGCTCAGATTTCTCCAATTTTATTACGAAGATCATGTTTTCCTATGTAGGTGAGAGTCAACAAAATATTTCCCCATTCGGGGGAAAATGTTGGTGATTGAAATTTCGTGAAAAGATCTCGCCACGACGAGAAACATCAAATCCGTCTCTCTCTCTCTCTCTCTCTCTCTCTCTCTCTCTCTCTCTCTGTGTGTGTGTGTGTGTGTGTGTGTGTGTGAGAGAGAGAGAGAGAGAGAGAGAGAGAGAGAGAGCTATATTAGATATATTAGATACGTCTTTTATTTACTAAAATAATTGTTGCTCATTGTAATTAGTAGAATATAATGTGTTGAAATGGAATGTCGCGTGGCTAGGGCCTCTCGTCGGGTAGACCAATCGCCTGGTGTAAGAATTTTGATTTGACGCCACTTTGGCGACCTGCGTGTCGCTGGGAATGATGTGATGATGAAGACAACGCAACATCCAGTCCCTAAGCGGAGAAAATCACCGACCCAGCCGGGCAACGAACCCGGGCCCCTTTGCACAGCATTCGGTCGCGCTGACCTCTCAGCTTTTGAGACGGACATATAATGTGCTGGATGCTCGCTAAATGGATGATGTCCGAAGCCCAGAATTAGGAAAAGATCTTAGCTTTATTGATTAAAAACCGAAAGAAAAGGCTAACAAAAACTCGTAAAGGCATAAAAGCAAATTGGAAAACATGAAGAAATCTTTCAACAACAAAATGCTGAACCATTATTAACAATCTTAAATATGAAAAGGTTTCTATTAGCTGCAGGATGGATAGACGGGCAAAAGAAACACAGTAAACAGGCGAAGAGATGTTGGAAGGAAAAGAACGAGAGAACTGCTGGGTACAGCCAGTCGAACATGAAGGGGCCATGGTAGCGATAGGTGACATAAGCAGACCTTCCAGAAAATAGAGAGCATTGTACCTACAGAAAACCATCTTTAACTAACAGGCCGAGGTGTCTTCCAGTGACCTTGTTTTTAAGTGTACTGTATCTACATCTCTACTCCGCAAACGACTGTAAGTGCATGGTAGAGAGTACTCCCGTTGTACCACTTATTAGGGCTACTTTCCATTCCATTCGCGTGTGGAGCGCGGGGAGAATGGTTACTGAAATACTTCTGTGGACTCTGTAAGTAGTCTGGTGTTGTCTTTGCGATCCCGGCGAGAGCGCTAAATAGCGGCTTGAAGAATTTTCCCAGGTGCCACATTTAATGCTGCTTCTTGAAAGGTTTTAAGCAGGCCTTCGCGAGAAGTCAGACGTCTGCCAGTTTAGTTTTATCAGCATCTCCGTAATTCTCTCTCATGGGTCAACCAAAGCAGTGATCTTAAACTCTACTCTTCTTTGTATACATTTAATATCCCGTGATAGTCCTATTTAGTACGGCTCCCTCACACTTGAACGTTATTCAGCGAGTGTTTTGAAAGCAGTGTTGTTTGTAAACTGATAGCATTTCCCAGTATCTTACCAATGAACTGAATTCTGCTACCTGCTTTACCCAGAAGTGACCTTATGTGATCATTTCATATCATTATAAATTGTTACAATCGAATATTTGTCTGAGATGACTGATTCCAGTGATACTGTGGTCACAGGATACTACATTTTTTTCGTTGAGTGAAGTGCAAAATCTTACATTTTTTGACATTTAAAACGTGTTGCCAATCTTTGCAACACTTTGAAATCGTGTCAAGATCTGACTTAATATTTGCGTAATCTTTTTTATAGATAACTGCGTTATGTGCGAAAAATCTGAGATTACAGTTATTGCTGTCGGCCAGCTCAATAATATACAACATGAATTATTATATACCACATTAAGTGGCAATTACACATTATTGGCAGCCAAAATAAGTGCATTCTTTCTCTGACAGCCCATCTTCTTTTTCTTATTGACTTTATTAATCTTTCATTTTCCTGGCACAGTTGTTCCCTTCCTCGTAATCTATACTGTTCATCCACCATCTTTGGACCCATTATCTTGAGGGGCATCGCTCTCCCGTGTTTTTCAGTTTCTCTTTAGTCCCGAGATTACTACCATTTAGAGATACTCACTAACATAATGACACCCTGTTTCAATCACAGTGTTGTAGTGTTTTAGTTGACCTACACTTAAGATGGCTTTTCTCGTGTATAAAGCATGAGTCCTGTGGGAAGCACTGGTCATCATTTCTCGCCGGAAGTAGTTGCCGTCTCTTTCGATAGTTTTCAGTTGTACTGTTTCTCCCCCGAGATGTAGCTCCTTTTGTTACCGTGTTCTACATTCAGGTAACTAAGGACGGCTTTGGTGTTTGCCATGCATTTTGTTTCTTCAAAGAAAATGTGGAGTCCAGCTTTTATGCTTGGTATTTCCGTGTATTTATCTGCTCGGTAGCTATGGTAGTGTTTCTAGACTAGATCGCGAAATTGTCGATGAATGTAAGGCAGGTGCTCTCCACGTCGTTTAATTCCTCCAGTGCGTTATTGGTTGAGCGGCTGGTACGCGTCCAGTTGTTTTTCCTCAGTTTTCCCATTCGGTAGTGACCTTATCCCAAAACAATTCAAGAGAACCCGAGACAACCCATCACCTTGTCGGATCACTGTTTCCGTATCAAACTCTATAGTGAGCTCCCCTTTAAATATTACCTGCGAACGGATCCCTGCTAACGTCTGCTTGACAATTTCCGTTGTTTTGGCGTGCATTCAGAATTCCTTGGATACATCGAATAACACTTTGCTGTGGACCTGGATATATCGAATAACACTTTGCTGCGGACCGAAATGCACTGACGTATTACTGATTCAGCGTGCTGTTAACAGATGGCAGCACTGGACTTAAAATTAATATGACATGCGAAAACTCGGAATACGAATTCGCCTATAACGGACTCTACCTGTAATCTTTTGTCACCACACTTTTACGTGCCCATCCTCGACGTTGTCCAACTGCAAAATACGTAGGTATTTGTAGGCTTCCATCGTGGCACTTGATCATGTGTCCATTTGGCATCTGGATGCTTTCAGTTTCTGACAAGGGAACTTCCCCATTGCACCCCCCTCAGATTTAGTTATAAGTTGGCACAGTGGATAGACCTTGAAAAACTGAACACAGATCAATCGAGAAAACAGGAAGAAGTTATGTGGAACTATGAAAAAAATAAGCAAAATATACAAACTGGGTAGTCATGCCCAAGATAGGCAACATCAAGGATAGTGTGAGCTCAGGAGCGCCGTGGTCGTAGGGTGAGCAGCTGCGGAGGGAGAGGTCCTTGGTTCAAGTCTTCCCTCGAGTGAAAAGCTTACTTTCTTTAATTTCTCGAGAAACTGCAAAAATGTGGAAATTAAGGAGATGGGACCTGGATAAACTGAAAGAACCAGAGGTTGTACAGAGTTTCAGAGAGAGCATAAGGGAACAATTGACAGGAATAGGGGAAAGAAATACAGTAGAAGAAGAATGGGTAGCTCTGAGGGATGTAGTAGTGAAGGCAGCAGAGGATAAAGTAGGTACAAAGACGAGGGCTGCTAGAAATCCTTGGGTAACAGAAGAAATATTGAATTTAATTGATGAAAGGAGAAAATATAAAAATGCAGTAAATGAAGCAGGCAAAAAGGAATACAAACGTCTCAAAAACGAGATCGACAGGAAGTGCAAAATGGCTAAACAGGGATGGCTAGAGGACAAATGTAAGGATGTAGAAGCTTATCTCACTAGGGGTAAGATAGATACTGCCTACAGGAAAATTAAAGAGACCTTTGGAGAGAAGAGAACCACGTGTATGAATATCAAAAGCTCAGATGGCAGCCCAGTTCTAAGCAAAGAAGGGAAGGCAGAAAGGTGGAAGGAGTATATAGAAGGTTTATACAAGGGCGATGTACTTGAGGACAATATTATGGAAATAGAAGAGGATGTAGATGAAGACGAAATGGGAGATACGATACTGCGTGAAGAGTTTGACAGAGCACTGAAAGACCTGAGTCGAAACAAGGCCCCCGGAGTAGACAACATTCCATTAGAACTACTGACGGCCTTGGGATAGCCAGTCATGACAAAACTCTACCAGCTGGTGAGCAAGATGTATGAGACAGGCGAAATACCCTCAGACTTCAAGAAGAATATAATAATTCCAATCCCAAAGAAAGCAGGTGCTGACAGATGTGAAAATTACCGAACTATCAGTTTAATAAGCCACGGCTGCAAAATACTAACGCGAATTCTTTACAGACGAATGGAAAAACTGGTAGATGCAGACCTCGGGGAGGATCAGTTTGGATTCCGTCGAAATGTTGGAACACGTGAGGCAATACTGAACTTACGACTTATGTTAGAAGAAAGATTAAGAAAAGGCAAACCTACGTTTCTAGCATTTGTAGACTTAGAGAAAGCTTTTGACAATGTTGACTGGAATACTCTTTTTCAAATTCTAAAGGTGGCAGGGGTAAAATACAGGGAGCGAAAGGCTATTTATAATTTGTACAGAAACCAGATGGCAGTAATAAGAGTCGAGGGGCATGAAAGGGAAGCAGTGGTTGGGAAAGGAGTGAGACAGGGTTGTAGCCTCTCCCCGATGTTACTCAATCTGTATATTGAGCAAGCAGTAAAGGAAACAAAAGAAAAATTTGGAGTAGGTATTAAAATTCATGGAGACGAAGTAAAAACTTTGAGGTTCGCCGATGACATTGTAATTCTGTCAGAGACGGCAAAGGACTTGGAAGAGCAGTTGAACGGAATGGACAGTGTCTTGAAAGGAGGATATAAGATGAACATTAACAAAAGCAAAACGAGGATAATGGAATGTAGTCAAAGTAAATCGGGTGATGCTGAGGGAATTAGATTAGGAAATGAGACACTTAAAGTAGTAAAGGAGTTTTGCTATTTAGGAAGTAAAATAACTGATGATGGTCGAAGTAGAGATGATATAAAATGTAGACTGGCAATGGCAAGGAAAGCGTTTCTGAAGAAGAGAAATTTGTTAACATCGAATATAGATTTATGTATCAGGAAGTCGTTTCTGAAAGTACCTGTTTGGAGTGTAGCCATGTATGGAAGTGAAACATGGACAATAACTAGTTTGGACAAGAAGAGAATAGAAGCTTTCGAAATGTGGTGCTACAGAAGAATACTGAAGATAAGGTGGATAGATCACGTAACTAATGAGGAAGTATTGAATAGGATTGGGGAGAAGAGAAGTTTGTGGCACAACTTGACTAGAAGAAGGGATCGGTTGGTAGGACATGTTTTGAGGCATCAAGGGATCACAAATTTAGCATTGGAGGGCAGCGTGGAGGGTAAAAATCGTAGAGGGAGACCGAGAGATGAGTACACTAAGCAGATTCAGAAGGATGTAGGTTGCAGTAGGTACTGGGAGATGAAGCAGCTTGCACAGGATAGAGTAGCATGGAGAGCTGCATCAAACCAGTCTCAGGACTGAAGACAACAACACAACAACATGATCTGTCCGTTCGTTCATTGATGTCTCTCTTCACTCTAATAAGTTTAGTGTCTGTGTTTTGCGATCGCACCGCAAAACCGTGCGATTAGTAGACCAAAGGACGTGCCTCTCCAATGGGAACCGAAACCATTTGATCGCAAGGTCATAGGTCAACCGATTCCACCACAGGAAAACACGTCTGATATATTCTATACGACACTGGTGACGGCATGTGCGTCACATGGCAGGAATATGTTGTCGACCCACCTAACTTGTATACTTGGCGAATGGGTAAAAAGATTCTTCTACCTTGCCCGATTTAGGTTTTCTTCTGGATGTGATAATCACTCTCAAAAAAGTGATGAAAACATAAGAGTTTGTCACATAAACTGCAACAAATGAATGCAACAGTTTCACAGTCGCACAGTTTTCCCTGTGCTCTGTCCAAACATATGTTTTTAACGTTTTCAAATTTTTCCGTGTGTATACCATCAAATCCTGCATATGTCCAAGCAAATCTGAACATATTCTGGAATTTTGGAGAGCGAAGTTTGATTAGGTGTAAGTGCCTAAACTTTGATAACGGTGTGAAAATAAAAAAAAATTAAACTTTTCACTCGAGGGAAGACTGGAACCAAGAACCTCTCGTTCCGCAGCTGCTCACGCTAACCACGGGACCACGGCGCTCCTGAGCTCGCACTATCCTTGATGTTGCCTATCTTGCGCATAGACTACTCAGTTGGTATGTTTTGCTTATTATTTTTATAGTTCCACACAACTTCTTCCTGTTCTCTCGATTGATCTGTGTTCAGTTTTTCAAGGCCTCTCCACTGTGCCAACTGATAACTAAATCTGGGTGCCATGGCGAGGTTTCCTTGAGAGACTTTGCCCTCTTGTAGCACCTGTTCGACGCACTAGAATAAAGCCCGTCTCACACGGAGCAAGATTCGCTGTAAGTTTCCTTGCTGGCTCGCGCGGCGGCTACCTTGCGGGCTCCGTCATCTGCTAGCGGGCTACTTTGCTGGGAACCTTGTAAGATTTCCAGGATAGGTCCGGTGTTATTTTTCTTGCTAGGTTCCCTGCGTGCTACCTGCGTTGGCCAATCATGAGGCGTTTCGTTTGTGACGTCAGAGGCGGAAAGCTTGGGCTGGAAGCCTTTGTTAATAGTCGCATTTCTGCTGTTGTGAGGTGCGGTAGGAAGTTCTTATAATTATTAAATAATGGGACCGCAGTGGTCCAAGGAAGCGATTGAAGCATCGGTATGTACTTATAGGGAAGAACAGTGTCTGTACGTCGTGAAAAGCGCAAACCATTATAATAAACACTTGCGTGCAGAGGCACTCGAAAAAGTTTCAAATATCAAAACATCCATTCGTATAAAATTTGCAAAGGATGTACGATCATCTATCCTATTAAATAAAGTCGTATATAACAGTCATTATCGGTATATTTATGAAATCAAACAGTAATGAAATGGTGATACTTTTCAAACAAAAGTAGGCGTTATGCGAATTAACCTCAACTCTTTATGAAGCATGGAGAGCACACCTTTTCCAGCGTTTCTCCTCTTAATCCACTTTCTAGTCTATTCTTTCTTTCTTCTTCTCACATTAGCATGCATTTCTGCATTGTTTAGCACCAAAACAGCTAATACCACCAGTTTGCTCTGAACATCTGTACCTGAAGCAGCCATCTTCGTTCGATACTACATGCAGCCGATCACAACACAACTAGCTGCCGATCTTGCACCGTGGGAGAGCTTCGGCATGGAAGATAGCCGGCTCCAGCCGGCAGGCATGCACGCCATCTCGCAAATTTGCGGCGAACCTTGCTCCGTGTGAGACGGGCTTAAGCCGAGCTCCGTGCTAATTTAATAGCTGAAGGTTGGGACTACATTCTTCAGAGACTGGATTTTAGTTTCAGATTTTCCGTAGAGCGCCAAGTCATCCGTATACAGTTGGTGGCAGTATTTTAGCGGGCGTAGGCGCGCGCGCGCGCTCGGTGGCCGAGCAACAGTTGTGGCGGCGCAGCAGCGCGAGGCGTTGGAGGCGACTGTACTGGGCGCACCAGACAGCGCGGTGCCGCGCCAGCTAAACTGGGCGCGACGCTGCCGCTGCCGCAGCCGCGGCTCCTGCGGCCTCCGACACGACGCGGCATTTTTATTTCATTGGCTCGGGAAGTCCGGGCTGCGCTGCGGCCAGTTCCCCAGGTTCCGCCTGGACTTCTCCGCCGCGCAGTTCATTGCTCCCTGCGCGCGTGCCGCACTTTGAACTGGCCGTACATCGTAGTGCGAGGCCTAAACAATGCAGTTGCTTTACGAGGCCGCCGGCAGCTCCCGTCTCTGCCGCTTAAGGCGTTGCGTTTCACCTGCCCCCATCCGCCCTTTCCTTTTCCGCGTTCGTTCTTTCGTGGCTGACGACAAAAGATGCAAATCGCTTGCGGTATCGTCTTTATCGCGCAGATTCCCTTCCTCCTGTAAGACGCCGAATAACTTTCGTGAACTTGTAGAGAAGACAGCGGAACTCGTACTGTGGTATTTCTTCAGGTCGTAATTTTAGTACTGGCTGCTACCACTATACAGCTTGTTTACAATCGGGAAACTACTACCGAGTTCGCACTGTTTTGTTGACAAAATTATGATTAATTTTGGTGTCATCTGCGGGCCGGGGTGGCCGAGCGGTTCTAGGCGATACAGTCTGGAACCGCGCGACCGCTACGGTCGCATGTTCGAATCCTGCCTGGGACATGGATGTGTGTGATGTCCTTAGGTTAGTTAGGTTTAAGTAGTTCTAAGATCTAGGGTACTGATGACCTCAGAAGTTAAGTCCCATAGTGCTCAGAGCCATTTTTTTGGTGTCATCTACAGCAACATCTACACGCCACAAGCTTCTTTACGATGTGTGGCGGGGGGTGCTTCTGGTTCCATGAGTTATTCCCCCCTTCCCTGTTCCACTCGCGAATGGCGGGAGGAGAGAATTATTGTCGGAAAACCTCCGTTTTAGCTTTGCTTTTTCCTATTTTCTCCTTGTAGCTATTTAGCGAGGTATGCACCGAAGTGACATGTCGTGGGATACCTCCTAATATCGAGTCAAACATTCTTTGCCGCCGGCCGCGGTGGTCTCGCGGTTCTAGGCGCGCAACCCGGAACCGTGCGACTGCTACGGTCGCAGGTTCGAATCCTGCCTCGGGCATGGATGTATGTGATGTCCTTAGGTTAGTTAGGTTTAAGTAGTTCTAAGTTCTAGGGGACTAATGACCACAGCAGTTGAGTCCCATAGTGCTCAGAGCAATTTTTTTTTGATGACCTCAGATGTTAAGACCCATAGTGCTCAGAGCCATTTGAAAATTATTTTGCGTTGTTGTAGTGCAGCAACTCGACGTAGCGTGGACTCAAAAAATGGTTCAAATGGCTCTGAGCACTATGAGACTTAACATCTATGGTCATCAGTCCCCTAGAACTTAGAACTACTTAAATCTAACTAACTTAAGGACATCACACACATCTGTGCCCGAGGCAGGATTCCAACCTGCGACCGTAGCGGTAGCGCGGTTCGAGACTGTAGCGCCTAAAACCGTTCGGCCACCCCGCCCTGCAGCGTGGTCTCAGCAACACGTTTGAAGTCCCCTGCAGAAATATTGTGCCATGCTGTGTCTATAGCCGTCCATAATTGCGAAAGTGTTGCCGGTGCAAGGTGTCGAGCGCGAAGTGACCTCCCGATTATTTCCCGATTTGATTCGTGTTGCGCGATCTGGGCAGTCAGATCGTTCGCTCGATTTGTCGAGAATGTTCTTCAAACCAGTCGCGAACAATTGTGGGCGAGTGACATGATATCTTTGTTTAGGACGACTCACTTAATTCCGTGTAAACAGAGCCTACACCATTATGGAACCGCCACCACCGTGGACACTTCTTTGTTGACAATTTGGGTCCATGGCTCTTGGGGTACGCCCCATACTCGGACCCTATATCGGCTCTTAGCAGCTGAATTCGTGACTTACCTGACCTGGCCATGGTTTTCCAGCCGTCTAGTGTCCAAACGATATGGTCACGAGACCAGGAGAGGCGCTGCAGGCGATGTCGTGCTGTTAGAAAAGGCACACGCGTCGGTCGTCTGTTGCCATAGCCATTAACGCCAAATTTCG
Source organism: Schistocerca gregaria (assembly GCF_023897955.1). Classification (NCBI taxonomy): domain Eukaryota; kingdom Metazoa; phylum Arthropoda; class Insecta; order Orthoptera; family Acrididae; genus Schistocerca; species Schistocerca gregaria. Next base: position 198,841,723 of record NC_064931.1, on the reverse strand, counting down.
CCGCGTTGTCCTAACGTAGACGTTCGTCGCACGTTTCACATTGATTCCTGCGATTATTTCATGCATTGTTGTTTGTCTGTCAGCACTAACAACTCGACGCAACCGCCTCGTCAATCGGTCGTTAAGTGAAGGCCGTCGGCCATTGCGTTGTCCGTGGTGAGCGGTAATGCCTGAAACTTGGTATTCTCGGCACACTCTTGACACTGTGGGTATCGGAAATGGAATGTCCCATGCGTCTAACTACGATTCCTCTTGCAAAGTATGTTAATTCCCGTCGTGAGGCCATAATCAGGATGGAAACCTTTGCTCAGGAATCACCTGTGTGCAACTCACAGCTCCTTCAATGCACTGCCCATTTATACATCGTGTATGCGATACTACGGCCATCTGTTCAAATGGTTTGGAGCACTATGGGACTTAAACATCTGAGGTCATCAGTCCCCTGGACTTACAACTATTTAAACCTAACTAACCTAAGGACATCACGCACATCCATGCCCGAGGCAGGATTCGAACCTACGACCGTAGCAGCAGCGCGGTTCCGGATTGAAGCGCCTAGAACCGCTGGCCATCTGTATACGCCAATTTTGCTTATTGACGAACCCATCCAAATTAAAGTGGGCTTCGTCGCTAAACCAAACCATGCCAATTCCCATCATGCTCCGCGGCCAGTCGTATAATGAACCTCCTAACGCAAAGCGTTCAGAAGTTATAACGATTTTATTTCATATAATTTAATAATTATTACCTTGTATGTATGATGTAAATAGTCACACTTGCTTGGGGTACTCCTGAATTTACGTTTACGTATGACGGTCTTGCGTCCGGTCATCCTGATTTAGGTTGTCTTGATTTCCCTAAATCGCTTCAGGCAAAAGCCGGGATGATTCCTTTGAAATGGCACGGCCGACTTCCTTCCACATCCTTCCCTAAATCGACGGGACCGATGACGTCGCTGTTTGGTCCCCTCCCCCGAATCAGCCAACCAACCACCGATGGTTTTTATTCCATGCGTTCACATAGTGAGAAGAAACATTGCTCCTCGTTGCGGCGAAGTATATAATTACAGAAGCAAAACAGCGCTGAAGCTGAACATATACGCTGGTAAAACACTAGAAATGTTATTGGCCGAATTCTCCCAACCTCAGTTTAGAAGGTTTAGATGGTCTTAACAGATTACGTCAATTTGGTTCTCTCAGCGCCATCAGATTTTCAGGGGCTTGTTCAGAATGCAATTTACGTCAATTTGCTTCTCTTAGCGCTATCAGATTTTCAGTGCTTGTTCAGAATGATATAAAATGATCACAATAACTGACTATACAGTGCAGTCTAAATGTGCCCGGAATGTGCCTGGAATTCTATCCCCTAGCAAAATATCACAGTAGTGGATTCTTGTTCGGGAGGACCATTGATTAAGTCTTCGGTCGTCCAAATGTTCAAATGTGCGTGAACTCTTATGGGACTTAAGTGCTAAGGTCATCAGTCCGTAAGCCTACACACTACTTAACCTTAAACATCCTAAGGACAAACACACACACCCACGCCCGAGGGAGGACTCGAACCTCCGCCGGGACCAGCCCCACAGTCCATGACTGCAGCGCCCTTGACCGCTCGGCTAATCCCGCGCGGCTTCGGTCGTCCATATTGTCCAATCTTGTCCAAACGATTTTGTGCTCCTTCCCTAGTGACCTTGACGTTGGCGGTACGTTAAAAGCAACCATTGCGTTGTTTCAGTCAAAGGAAGAAAAGCTTCGAGTGAAAAGTGTGTTAGCTGCGCACCGTCGACCCGGATATCTCGCTCAGCCAACTTTCGCTTTCGCAAAGCACTTCGGTCCCCAGTGTATCTCCAGCATGCAGTATCGTTTCCAGTGCTCTGAAAGAAAGTGAAATATTTTGATCTTTGTTCTGATACACTAAAGAGCGTAATACATGATTTTCTGCTTCTCAGGGTAGCTAGGAAATAAACCTTTGTTTAGGATCATAGATGTATGCCCTCCAACCTGGAAAAGAGAGCGTGTGCAGATGTTCTCTTCGTTCAAGCCGTGTTCGTCACCTGTCGGGTACATAGGGCCGAGATAACAAGCGAAACACAGTGTATGTACCGTTTGCTGTAAGACAGCAGCATGGCGTCTTCTGAGTGTAAATGGCTCGTAGTACGCTGAAAGCTGCTGAAGAAACACACCCACTCGGCATACTCGCCGACGAGATTATATGGCTATGGCGTCACAGCAGAGAATAGCTTCATTATGTAACGCGGCGTACTAAGGCCGAAGCCGAAGCTGCCCTGTAGCGCACCACGAAGCCAAAGATCGGCTCCCGACTCTGTTGGGCCCGCTACGCTCACTGCAGCGGTCGATGTCCTTTGCGTAATGAAGGCTCCCCCACTACGCTCTGCGGCACACGTGCTTCTGCAACTCAAACGATTTTTTATCGTAAATGAGCCTTAGATCCAGTTTCAGAAACTAAACACTGTCGCTGTTCACCGAACTGTGGGTTACTCTGTCCTTTTAGATATCGTAAGTATTACTTGCACGTGTGGTGATCTAGTTAGTCGCGGTCGCTAAGGCGTCTAGGTTGTATCCACAGGATAATGAGACCGATTTCTACTATCGGTATAGTCCGGCTCTTTATCTACATGTCCTTCTTCTTTCTGTGCCGTCTGCGCTTTAAGTCGACAGTATGTGACCGCCGCTCTATCATTCCACTAAGCACAAGTCCTTGATAATGGCAAGAATCAATCAAACTCAAGGAGACACGAAAAAACGTACATTATTTATAAAATCTGGAAAGAACAACGACGTAAAACTGTACTTATTTGAACTAATAATTCCAAAAGCAAACAATTTAAAATCACAAGACTCAGGATCGTAAACTAAGTTTAATCTTGGAAAAGAAAAACAGAACCGGGAAGGAATATAAACTGTAACATGGGACATGTTCCTGTCTCAACTCCTTTACGAACTCAGTACTCGAGTGGCTTAGTTAATATAACATTGCCGTTGGTTTAAATCCCAATGCGACACACAATTTTAACTTGTCATGTACGATCAACAACGAGTGTAAGCCACATAGAGTAACAGAACTCCATCTTCCTTCTTTAGCCCACTGATAGAATTCTGATCTCGCTGTTAACTGATGAGCCGGCCGGTGTGGCCGTGCGGTTCTAGGCGCTTCAGTCTGGAACCGCGGGACCGCTACGGTCGGAGGTTCGAATCCTGCCTCGGGCATGGATGTGTGTGATGTCCATAGGTTAGTTAGGTTTAATTAGTTCTAATTTCTAGGGGACTGATGACCACAGATGCTAAGTCCCATAGTGCTCAGAGCCATTTGAACCGTTTTTGTTAACTGATGATACATCTCATTTCAGAGATACGCAGTTGGGCTGGGCTAAAAATTCTGAGCCTGCCTTTCGTCTTCATTTACTCGAGTTTCGTCAACCGAGTCAGCTGTGGGCATTGCTCATCCTTAAATGGGTCATTGTCGCGCCGGCATTCAAAACAGCACAACGTGTAAACTGGTTCGTCGTTTCACACGCGTCACAAGGAACGTGACGTACGAATGTGTATCAGATATTTTCAGGATATTTAAGTTAAAATCATTCTCTATCACCTTCCTTTTCAATCTTGTCTTCAGTCGTCTTGTCTTGTAATAATTTCATTTTATAGTGATTGTTAATTTAATTTAAATTGTTATACAGAATATCCTTGGAGGAATTATCAGTATTCACGAATATGACAGGAACGCACATTTGAAGCAAAAAAACTTCATACGAACATGAATCCTATTTCGAGTGGTTTCCGGGACAGATCAACTTTAAGATACAGTTGTTTTTCGGCTAGTGGCGCGCACCTACACTATGTGATCAAAAGCATCCGGACACTTGGCTGAAAATGACTTTCTAGTTCGTAGCCCCCTCCATCGGTAATGCTGGAATTCAGTATGGCAATATGGTTTTTGCCCTAACCTTAGCCTTGATGATAGCTTCCACTGTCGCAGGCATAAGTTCATTCAGGTACTGGAAGGTTTCTTGGGGATGGTAGCCCATTCTTTCCGCGGAGCGCCCCGTTCTGCTCCCTCACGATGTCTACAGAGGTCGCTGATATGGAGTACCTGGCTGTAGATGGCAGCACAATGCACCTAATATGAAAAACGTATGTTTTTGGGGATGTTCGGATACTTTTGATCACATAGTGTGTGTGTCTTGCGCTAATCACTGGACTGGGCGTGGTAGCACAATTAACCGGTCACCAAGATCGCTAGACCTTACGCCATTAGATTTTTGTTAATTGGATTGGATGAAGTCTGAGGTTTACAAACGAAAGGTGAATACGCGAGATGAACCGCTTAGGCGCATCGTGGACGCTGCTGCTCGTATGAGGGAACACGCAGAAGCACTCAGAAAAGCAAAACAGCATGGTCTCCCAAGAGTGCAGAGATGTATTAAAGTTGACGGTGAGAGATTCGAACATTTCTTATGAACTGTACAACAGCTGTAATGTGACGTGTACAATAATGCTTTGAGATGAATGTTGTAAAAACACGTATTTTTCAATGGATATTTTGTAAAACGCATGTTGTAATGAACTAACTGTTCTATACGCGTAAACCTGACACTTTATTGCATAATACAGGAACTAAATAACAATGTACATTAAATGCTTTCTATCTCGGAAGACATTCGGAATAGGACATATGTACATATGAAGTTTGTTGCTTCATATTATCCTTGCTGTCATATCCCTTACTACTGACCATTCCTCCGTCGACAAAGAGCAGAAGTACTGACATTACTTACAGTTGCCTTTAATTTCAACCAAGCTACAGAAGGGTGGGCGCAGCGGTAAAATACTGATTCGTATTCAAGAGGACGGTGCGCCAAATTCCCGCGTAGCTAGTCTGTTTTACCCATTCCGCGTCTTCCCTAAATCGCTTAAGGCGAATCCATAATGCTACCTTTGAAAGGGCACGGCTGATTTCCTTCCCTTCTATCGCTAATGATCTTGTCGTCGACAGGGCGCTCCAGTCATCCTTTATTAAACCTAGCTAACCTGCACAGCACCAGCACTATGTATCTTTGAGTGTTTTGTTTTTGTAGATGATGATAAAATGTTAGAACTCCCCATCCTTTCCATTCCACGACGATATCAATTCCTATAATTTATTTGTTTATGGCAGTCTGGTTTCTTGATGACAATAATATACGGCTGCATATAGCATTAAATTTATGTGAATCTTTATGATATCTGTTTCTTTTTGTTTTTTCTTCAATTCTGAATACTGAACTAAGTTTGCAGTACGTATCATATTATTTTTCCTTATCTTTATTTGTTTCTATTACTATCGCTCTAACATTTAGGTGACCGCTTGTACGCTACTTTACGCACTTACTGCGAAACTCAAGGAAGAGATAGATAAAGCAACATATTGAAGTGGAAATGGATGAAAGTGCGGGATCGTGTGGTCCGAGGTCTCCCAGTCGTGCACAGAAAGTTGGACGTTACATGGCATGACGTCTGCATAACTGGCTGACATAGAAACACGAGGGGATTAACGGAACGGGAAAATATAATGTGTGTAAATAGGCGAGCAGTTTCGGTGCTCTTTGGTGGTGTTCTTGATTACGACGTGGGCCGGAGACAACATTTGGGTGACCTCATCGGGAAAATGGAAGAAGGAGGAAGTGTGACGAGTGTAGCCCAGGAGCTTGGTATTGTTCACAGCTGAATTGTTTACAGACGAATGGAAAAACTGGCAGAAGCGGACCTTGCGGAAGATCAGTTTGTATTCCGCAGAAATGTTGGAACACGTGAGGCAATACTAACCTTACAACTTATCTTAGAAGAAAGATTAAGAAAAGGCAAACCTACGTTTCTAGCATTTGTAGACATAGAGAAAGCTTTTGACAGTGTTGACTGGAATACTCTCTTTCAAATTCTAAAGGTGGCAGGGGTAAAATACAGGGAGCGTAAGGCTATTTACAATTTGTACAGAAACCAGATGGCACTTATAAGAGGCGAGGGGCATGAAAGGGAAGCAGTGGTTGGGAAGGGAGTGAGACAGGGTTGTAGCCTCTCCCCGATGTTATTCAATCTGTATATTGAGCAAGCAGTAAAGGAAACAAAAGAAAAATTCGGGGTAGGTATTAAAATCCTTGGAGAAGAAATAAAAACTTTGAGGTTCGCCGATGACATTGTAATTCTGTCAGAGACAGCAAAGGACTTGGAAGAGCAGTTGAACGGAATGGACAGTGTCTTAGAAGGAGGATATAAGATGAACATCAACAAAAGCAAAACGAGGATAATGGAATGTAGTCAAATTAAATCGGTTGATTCTGAGGGAATTAGATTAGGAAATGAGACACTTAGAGTAGTAAAGGAGTTTTGCTATTTAGGAAGTAAAATAACTGATGATGGTCGAAGTAGAGAGGATATAAAATGTAGACTAGCAATGGCAAGGACAGCGTTTCTGAAGAAGAGAAATTTGTTAACATCGAGTATAGATATAAGTGTCAGGAAGTCGTTTCTGAAAGTATTTGTTTGGAGTGTAGCCATGTATGGAAGTGAAACTTGGACAATAACTAGTTTGGACAAGAAGAGAATAGAAGCTTTCGAAATGTGGTGCTACAGAAGAATGCTGAAGATTAGATGGGTAGATCACATAACTAATGAGAAGGTATTGAATAGAATTGGGGAGAAGAGGAGTTTGTGGCACAACTTGACAAAAAGAAGGGACCGGTTGGTAGGACATGTTTTGAGGCATCAAGGGATTACAAATTTAGCATTGGAGGGCAGCGTGGAGGGTAAAAATCGTAGAGGGAGACCAAGAGATGAATACACTAAGCAGATTCAGAAGGATGTAGGTTGCAGCAAGTACTGGGAGATGAAGAAGCTTGCACAGGATAGAGTAGCATGGAGAGCTGCATCAAACCAGTCTCAGGACTGAAGACCACCACAACAACAACAACATGTTTCACATGCATGGGGAGCGTTCGCGATCCCCAGCACTTCTGCCCGAAATAGAGGAGGCAATGGACCACGACCAACCACAGCAGCAGGTGACCGCTGCATTGTTCAACATGCAAGAAGGGATCCACGTCAAACAGCGGACGTAATTGCAGCCACATTTAACATGACTGCCAGGCATGCAATCTCATTCTCCACAGTGTCATGGCGAACCGCATGAGATGGTCCCTTTGTCCGACGACCACTACGTTGTATTCTGATGACCTCCTTACATATGCGGTACCGTTTGCGGTGGTGCCTTGAGCATTAGGAGTGGACCAGCAAAAGAAGACTTGCAAGGCGCTTGTTCGCCCGATTCTTTAGTATTGTTTATCTATCTGGGATCCCTATCAAGTAGAACTGATACAGGAGATGCATCATCCAACGAAGAGCGGCGCGTTTCGTCACGGGATTGTTTAGCTGGCGAGAGAGCGTTACGGAGACGCTAAACAAACCCCACTGGCAGATGTTACAACTGAGGTGTTGTGCATCACGGAGAGTTTTATTACTGACATTTCGGGACAGCACTTTTCAGGAGGAGTCGGCAACATACTACTTCCCCCACTCATACATCTCGCATATTGACCATGAGGAGAAGATTCGAGAAATTAGAGCCAATACAGAGGCTTACCGACAATCGTTCTTCCCACGCACTATTCTCGAGTAAAATAGGGCTGGTGGGATCAGCCACTGGTACCGAAAGTACCCTCCGCCACACACACCATTAGGTGGCTTGCAAAGTATGATGTAGATGTAGATAAAGTGGTGCCCTCCCGAATGAAAGTAGTTTGTCTGAGTAGTGATTTTGGACGTACCTCATATGGCGAGAGGTGGGAAAATGTAATGGACGCAGGAACATTGTCAAACGTGATCAGTTTGGTGGTCCAGGTGTTATGGTCTGACGATATATAATGTTTCATGGGTGTTGTTGTGACACTGTATTCCTTCCTTGTGTACGTCTTTTCAGGGGTGCATTCGGACCTGACTTCATTTTTATGCATGACAATGCACGACTTCATCGAACAGCGCAGGGTTATAGCCTATGCTCAGTTTTATTCAATATGTACACTGAGAAGCAGTAAAAATCAAGGAGTAATCAGGAAGAGAATCAAAGTACAGGGGCAAATAACAAAAACTTTGAGGATTGCCAATGATATTGTAATTCTGTCAGAGACGACAAAAGGATTGGAAATAGATAGTATCTTGAAAGTAGACTATAAGTTAAACACCAACAAAAGTAAAACAACGGTAACGGAAGGTATCCGAATTAAATCAGGTTGTCCTGAGTGAAGTAGATTAGGAAATGAGACGCTAATAGTAACAGATGTGTGTAGACAGCAAAATAACTGATTATGTGTGAAGTACAGAGGATATAAAATGAAGACAGGATTTTGTCAACATCTAATATAAATTTAAGTGTTATGAATTCTTTTCTGAAAGTAGTTGTCTGAAGTATAGCCTTGCATGGAAGTGAAACATGGACGATACGCAGCTCAGACAAGGAGAGAACAGAAACTTTTCAAATGTAATGCTGCAGAAGAATGTTGGAGATTACGTGGGTAGATCGAATAACAAATGAGGTGGTACTTCATCGAATTGTGGAAAAAAGAAATTTATGGTTCAAATGGCTCTAAGCACTGTGGGACTTAACATCAGAGGTCATCAGTCCCCTAGACTTAGAACTACTTAAACCTAACTAACCTAAGGATATCACATACATCCATGCCCGAGGCAGGATTCTAACCTGCGACCGTAGCAGTCGTGCGGTTCCGGAATGCGCACCTAGAACTGCTAGATCGCCGCGGCCGGCTGTTTTGGCCAGGGTAACCAATATTATCTGCAGTGTAGATTATGGTATTCGAATGAGGTGTACAACCTTTGACAACACGTTTCACTTTTCTTCATAAGCATTTCTATCTGGACTCGTCTTTTGAATTTGTATTATTTGTAAACGTGGAGATAACAGAAAAACCTTTGAAAAGACATTCAAGTATAGCATATACACGCAAATACAGCTAGAGGAAATGGAAATGCGTACTCTCCTTTGGCTGACCGACTGCACGCCCTTTGTGGCTCCTTTTTCAGTTAGTGTGTAACGACGACCAGCTAATGTTGGGCGGCATCTTTGATGTAAAGTGGCGAGTCTGCAGGAAGCTGCAACAGCGGTCAGGTGGCCCCGGCGGATCTAAAGGGCGCGCTTCCAGAAATTCTAATTTCCGTCGCATATTCTGTGTGACTTTTATCAGTACGTGGAATCAGCGTAAAGATATACGCAAATACGCTCACTGAGGAGGAGGAGCCACTAGCAGGGCATCGCAGCACCTTTAACGCACGTGCGCGCTCTGTTGTCCGGCAAAGGCAGGTGGCCAGGCAAACTTCGGCGATTTGGGAGACTGTTGCTTGGTATCATGCCAACAATTTTCAGCTATTTGTTACAGATAACAACAAGGTCACGAAACCTGCAAGTTTCTCTCTTTGTATTTTAAAATCTATTTTGACCGAAACGCAGTTGGTTCCTGAAGAGGACTATTCAAAGCGAGTTATTTGATGCACCTAGAAAATGGTGCTCGGAGGCGGACGACATTTACGCAGACCGTCACACATGGCTGTGCTTTTTGTTACGGCTAGAACAAGTTGGAGAGGAATTTGTAGCATCATAGAGTCGAAAGATTTCGAGAAATTTTTTGTCTGGTCCTTTGGACTACCAGAAACTGAAAAAAACCACACACAAGAGTTATCGCGATAGATAGGAAAGACTGATAAGAGCAGACATTAAGATGGGAGATACATTAGTAGAGCAACTAAATGAATTTTGCTGCTTGAGAAGTACAATGACAGATGAGAACAGAAATATAAAGGATATTAATAGAATACTTTCAGTGACCGGACAAGCCTTCAGAAGTAAGAGTAATTTATTAACAATGAGCCCACCTTAACACAGAAAAGAAAAAAACACCAATAAATGAATTTGGAGCATTGTAAATTATGGTCGTGAAGGGTGAACTAGAGGAAAATAGGAAAAGAAAGAATTAGGAGCAATAGAGATGTATATGAGGAAAAATGGATTGCAAGAAATCTAGTGAATAAAAAGTAAAAGAAATTAAATAGAAAAGGACATTGATTAAAATGATACAGAGAAGAAGAAAATAATTAATTGGGCACGTGTTTCCACATAATTCTGTAAAAATAATCAGAATGCAGTCCAAGAACATCCGAGTTACAAGAGTGCAATCAGTGAAATGAACTGCAGCAGGTAAACAAATGGCAAAGATGGCGAGAGACAATAGAATGTTTCCAACATCAACTATGTGTTCCCTTTAGTGTTTTATGATGATGAAGTCATTTGTAGCGACTGTTCGATGGTAAAACTCCGCCTCGTGGTTGAGTGCTCAGTACGTCTGACTGCCACATGAAGGACTGGGCTTCGTTTCTTGGTACAGCCAAAGAGCCTTTATTGATGGAAGGACTGGAACTGAAGGGAAAATAGCAGCTTCGGTTCATAAATCGTACAGTAAAGGCCAGTAGAACGTTGTCGTTACCACGAGCCACTCCATATTGACTTCCATTCGTGCGATAGGCAGACGACGACACGGCAGTAGGTAAGCATCGGTGTCGTGGTATAGATTAGAGAGGAAAAAATAAACCTCACAACATATGTACGCAGTCTTAATCGGATATTGCTCAAAAGTTGGAATGGGTAGCAAAAGCATGTATGCGAAATCGATACACTACAGATTTACTTTTCCGCTGCTGAAAATGGTCCTTGCACCTTTGATAAAATCACGAGTGGCAGTGAATGGTATTTTGCTTAAGATCCAATCACGTAACGAAAGTGGGAAAACTCACGAAATACTTGCGATTTCAAGTGTATCACGTGAATCCCTCATTGATTCTTTGTGTCACAAATCATAAATCACAAACATTTACGTCTTGATAAATATTCCTTGATTTGTGATTCTCCAAAGTACAAAGTTTATTGGCCTAAGTCCCTCTGTTTTTCAAAAACATACCTTCTGAGACATGTTGGGCCAAGGAAATTGGCAAGAATTTGTGTTTTGAGAAACACGGTGAACGTAGGTCTATAATGGATTTCGGGTGATCAAACTGTGAAAGCATAGTACTGGAAATGTATTTTTATGTGGATGCCGTGTAGAAACCTACGTGCAAGGCCGATAATGTATAGATCTTTTGCAGTGTTCCATCCCACAGAACGACAGTTGACAAGACTGGATGATCCCGAACATCCCTCGTTTTCAGCTGCGTGTTACTTCGTGTGCTTAAAAAGGAGAAACCACCAGAGGGATCTGTGTGATTCAGCTATGGATACAGAAAAGCTGTAATGATGACTACATTAAGTTTACTGCAACGAAACTGGATTTTACGAAGACACGGTAAATCAGTGTAATTAAACATATTGTGTATACAGTTAGAAAGGAAGTATGTTTAATGCAAAGGTGCAGTCTAAAATGGTTATTTTGTTTACACGTATTCATTTGTAACACCGAAACTAAAACATACTAGACGTCTTGACGAAAGGATAAGTGGTTCAAATGGCTCTGAGCACTATGCGACTTAACTTCTGAGGTCATCAGTCGCCTAGAACTTAGAACTAACTAAACCTAACTAACCTAAGGACATAACACACATCCATGCCCGAGGCAGGATTCGAACCTGCGACCGTAGCGGTCGATCGGTTCCAGACTGTAGCGCCTAGAACCGCACGGCCACTCCGGCCAGCACGAAAGGATAACTACGTTGTTGATAACAGATAGGTATATCACCTCTGAACAGGTCGCAAGCTGTCATACACATAGCATCGAAAAGTTTCTATCTAAGACCAACCAACCAACTATGAATTTTAGCATAGCTTGGTCTTCTGGCAGCTTGCAGTACGTTTAGTAGTGTAGTGAAAAGGGAGAAATTAGTATTTAAAGTCAACAGTTTCTGTCAAACGTCAGTATTTATATAAACTATTATCACTGGGCAATCAAAATAACATTGCTCCGAAAAGCGTTATTGACATTTTATGACTACGGAGTCCAAATAGCAAAGACATAATCAGAAAACTACCGGAAACGAGCCCGAACACAAGGAAACTCGAGTGAAATATAGATCGCAGAAGAGCAGCCTTCGCGTTTTAATTTGTGGCGTCGTTTTGTGAATGAAGTGGCTTTGGGCATCTCGTCCGTCAGTTGTTCATTCCTTCAGCTGGTGCCTGATTCTGCCTATCCGGATATGTGATCTCGTAAAACGTGCGAAATTGTGCATCAGAAAATCCTTATCAGTACTTTGAATAGCTTTTGCATGATGGTGAGATTGTGTTTTGAAAGCGATTTCCGGATCAGTTTCATTATGTCCACCTTGTATTATGAGAATGGACATTGCCTTTATTGTGTCATCTACCTCAATTTTATCCGAAAGTTTTTTTTAGTAGCGTCGGGCTACTCTCAGAGTTGTTTATGATATCAACCGTTCAACATCAGTGGATATGATCGTCATGTTGACGCGCTGCGACACCTCGATTCTGGTGTCATCTGGCGATCCGTCCGCGTTGCTGTGCCTCTAGTTGTTATCATGAGTTTCGTAAACGCATTATCTTCTCAGTTTTTACAGAGACGTTTGTATCCGGCAGAGTACGTCTTTACTACAGTTTTCCTCAATAGATTTAACTCTTTCAAACCTCTCTCTTGACGTCAATAACATAAGGGAAAAAATAAATGAAGATGTAAGAGTCCGGCAAGGCGAGCTTATTAAGAGTTCATCAAATGTGGAAAAAAAATTACACTTGACATCTAGCTAGAGAAGATAAGACCCGTTGAATGACCTGTTGGAAGCTTTATTGTCGCATCTGTGGCCGATATTACGTGACAATGTAACAAAAATGTTTGAAGCTGACTTTATTTCGGCCAGCTTTAAGAATTCTCATGCTGTGAAATCTGTCGACCCATTGACATTGTTAGGAAGACACGACCTTCTTCCACTGAGGTTAACGAACTGATACCATGCACTCGTATGGATGCAGATTTTGGTATATTAATAAGTTACTTCCGAGGAGGGGCAAAATGTTTCGTATTGACAGTCGTGAGCGATCCCTTCATGTTACAGCACATCTTGTGTGCAAATACATTGTCATACTGTTGTTATTTTATGTGGCAACACGACCAGAACAAATGTGTCATCCACCATTTAGACGACCTGCAATTGCAGGTGTTTCCAGAGCTATCAGCGTCTTCGAATTTAAGCGTGCGAGCTTTGGTTTTTACATCTTGTAGAGAGTTCTAACGCATGCGTATACTATGAACAAATTACTTCTACTGAGAACACTGATTACGTATTACTGTGCACTTTATTAGACCACTTCAGGTTAAAACAAACTCGCACATTATACTGCACTGATCGTTACTGGACAGTCTCTGCGAGCAACATAGCATGATACACGACAAGACATGGCACAATAACAGGTACTCGCTGGCAAGCAGATCAAGAGTCAGGTGGACACTTCCTGAGATTGAGTGAAAACACTGGTATATAAACGCAAAGACGAACAAAGGTCATGTCTGACACGAGTCCTTTCAGTTGACTACTTTTGACTAAACAAGATGTTCCAGTACTTAGTAAAAAATGGCCCTGAGCCCTATGGGACTTAACATCTATGGTCATCAGTCCCCTAGAACTTAGAACTACTTAAACCTAACTAACCTAAGGACATCACACATATCCATGTCCGAGGCAGGACTCGCGCGGTGCCGGACTGAGCGCCTAGAACCGCTAGACCACCGCGACCGGCTCAGTACTTAGTAAAAAATGGTTCAAATGGCTCTGAGCACTATGGGACTCAACTGCTGTGGTCATCAGTCCCCTAGAACTTAGAACTACTTAAACCTAGCTAACCTAAGGACATCACACACATCCATGCCCGAGGCAGGATTCGAACCTGCGACCGTAGCAGTCGCACGGTTCCGGACTGCGCGCCTAGAACCGCGAGACCACCGCGGCCGGCAGTACTTAGCTCGACTTACTATTCAGTAGTATGTTTGTTCTGCGCCAGACTGCGAAGGGAATGAACGTCATTGTTTTGCCTCTGCCGATTACCTGAGTTCTATACCACAGTTTCAGCTGTAGAGAGGTAGACTATTTTAAAAAGTGCTTTTGGACTGGAAAACGAAGACTTGTAAGACGCCGGCCAGGTGGCCGTGCGGTTCTGGCGCTGCAGTCCGGAACCGCGGGGCTGTGGGTGGAGTTTCCGTTCATGTAGAAGACGTCAGTCTGACGAGTGAGACAGATGCAAGTCACGTGCAATGGGCTCGACTACTCATCGATGCGTTCTTTCAAATTGATGAAGCGCTTCCTCTTGCAATAAGACCACCACAGTTTGCTCTACTGTTTGTGACTTTCCCACTTTCCAGCAGCCGTTGTTCTACACCAAGTCCCCTCTACCACCTCAAGAATTGTGTAACATGAATTGTGAAATAACCCATACAGATGGGTAAATCGTGCAATACAGAAGGGCCGGAAAAAAATCTCTTGCAGTTCTGCCAGTTAAGGACTAGTCACATTCTTCATATTTATATATGTCGCAGACGAACAGAACACAGATGTAATTTGTAAAATTAAAGAGTCGTAGAACACTTTAAAAAAAACATTACGTGCTGTTCAAAAATCGCGTTGCTCTCAGACGAAGCCAACAGCTTTACGAAGCCAACAGCTTTTCCGAGTCTGTCGACATACTGTCACCATTGTACGTTTAAATGGCGCTGAGCAAAGAGTGAGGCATACGTTTCGCGTTACCCTCTCTCATTACCGAGCAAACACAGCGGTTGCATTTCGCTGACAGACAGTAATAGGAAAGCTATCAACGGAGGTGAGTCGTCGGATCACATACAACCAGAACGCTCCCCCTACCCGCCAGCATCACGTAGCTGTCTTAAAAGTTAAAATGGTTCAAATGGCTCTGAGCACTATGGGATTCAACATCTTAGGTCATAAGTCACCTAGAACTCAGAACTACTTAAACCTAACTAACCTTAGGACATCACACACACCCATGCCCGAGGCGGGATTCGGACCTGCGAGATTGGATATTCGACACGAATTGTGGTTCCAGCATGATGGCGCGGCAGTACGTTTTGCAGTTCGCGTCCGAAGCTATCTGAACGTAGTCTACAGGGACAGGTGGCTCGGTCGAGGTGGGCCACATGCTTGACGGCCAAGATCCCCAGATTTAACCCCTTTGTACTTTTTTCTTGTGGGGCCACATGCAGAGTCTTGTTTCCTTGACCCTGTCCAGTCGGAGGAAGATCAGGTTGCATGGATCACGAATGCGGCAGAAGTGATTAACCTTAACCACGTATGTTGGACAGGACTTATGCGAACTTATTGCGCAGATACACTGTGCACTGAACTTGTTGGTAGTCATATCGAACAGCTGTTGTAATATCACAGTAAATAGGATTTATATACGTATATCTCGTTTTCCTTGTAACGCGAAAACGAACTATGTAAAACTTGATCTACTGAGCCTCCTCTACTACTTCTAAGAGTGTGTAACATAAATTGTGCAACACCCTGTCTCTGTATGCACAGTTAATCACCCAAAACGGCCACCACGAATATTTTCCAAGCGAGATGCGCAATGGAACTGCTCTTTTCAGTGATGTAAGTATAGAGTAGGTATCACTAAATTAACAAATACAGTGGTTTCAACACTGTCGGAATAGATGATTAATAACAACCCGTATTCATTTCGTATACAGGACGGTACCTATTTTTACTATCAAACAGACAGCAGAGATGTTCTGAATCACACTAGGGTTTGTCTTAGGATTTTAGTGCAAACGTCATTAGGTATCATCATTTTACACTACGAGCTTTGTCCGTCTAAATAGAGTCATAACTAACCAGTGTATATGTGAATGTTGGTAAACAATGCACATTGACTCCTTGTAGTGTAACGTCGACACAAAAAAAGTTCAACTGGCTCTGAGCGCTATGGGTGATGTCCTTAGGTTTAAGTAAAAAATGGTTCAAATGGCTCTGAGCACTATGGGACTTAACATCTATGGTCATAAGTCCCCTAGAACTTAGAACTACTTAAACCTAACTAACCTAAGGACATCACACAACACCCAGTCATCACGAGGCAGAGAAAATGCCTGACCCCGTCGGGAATCGAACCCGGGCGCGGGAAGCGAGAACGCTACCGCACGACCACGAGCTGCGGACTAGGTTTAAGTAGTTCTAAGTTCCTGATGACCTAAGATGTTAAGTCCCATAGTGCTCAGAGCAATTTGAACCATTTTTAGAATAGATCATAATAATAATATTGCTGTGTAACGAGCCATCGAAGACCACTGTTGCCTGATACCAAAACGCTCATAAAATATCCCTGAACAATCTCCAAAATATTGTCAGTGGAATTCACGATCACCCAGTGTACACTGGGTGTACCTTCGAAAAGTGGTCAGTTGTCCTTAATCTGGTTTTTTATACGATGTTTTCAACTTATGCTTTGTTATTTGAAGGTGCAATCAGTTCAAACAAAAGCGTCTCCCCTATGATTTAAACACAACCGAAGACCCGCCTCACTTTTGAATCCTGCTATATTCAGTTCAAGTATGTTTATTGACAGTGACGTCAAATCTCGGAGAATAATCGGTATTTCCAGTTTTCTCTGTCCGGAGACTGGGTGTTTGTGTTGTCATCATCATCGTCATCGTACGTGACAGTGGCTAGATTAGACTGTGAAAAAAAATGGACTATGAAAAAATTGGGACTTTGTACGGGCGCTGATGACCGCGCAGTTGAGCGCCCCACCAACCAATCATCATCATCATCATCATCATTGGTATTTCCAGCAGCGACTCTTGTAACACACATGTGTCGCACGACGCCGTATTCACAATATGATGATTTTTTTCGCTCTCCGCCATTATCTTTGCGATCTGCTATTACTGTCTATAGACAGGCGTGAATTGGATATTGCATCATTCTAATTTTAGGGTGCTCTGTCGATTGATCACCAGAAGTCACCCTTCAAACAACATTTTGTTTGTGATGAGAGTCATAGGATGTTTTCCGTACACTCTGCCGTCGTGTACAAGACATCCCAGGAGGAGTTGTAAATATTCAGGGATATGAGAGGAACGATCATTCGAAACAAAACAAAATCTAGTAATCTTGGACTTTAAAATGCATATTTTAAGAGCTATGAATACTTGATCATCTTCGCCGTGTGAAAAACAGCTCTTCTATTGAATAAGTGTTTAGAGCTCTTAAGGTATGCACATTAGAGTCGAAGTTTACTGGATACTATTTCTTTGTTTTCTCTCAAAATGTGGAAAACAAAGAGCTTGCAGTAGAAGTGATTTGTTTCGTAGTAGCGAAGATGAAGTAGTAGTCATAGCTCTTAAGGTATGCATTTTGGAGCACAAGTTTACTACACTTTTTGCTTCGAATGAGCGTTCCTGCCATATCCCTGAATATTCCTCCTGGGACACCCTGTAGAGCACCTGATGAGAGTTCTTTGTTTACGTTGGATCACCAACACGTTAAAAGATACCGGAATTGAAAATGTCTTGCGACACGCCAGAGGACAGACACCTGACGACTCTTAGCAGGGGCATACTGTATGTATGTCATTGAACATCGATTACATATATGTGTGCTTCTAGTTTTAATGTGGCGATTATGCGTAAGTCTTGCTAGACTTTTTGGGTTATTTTTGCAGTGATCGTAAAATAGCGTATGCTGAGATCAAAAAATGTCGAGGTATAAAAACAGCAAGCAATGCAGTACTTGACTCTTCTATTTTTTCGTTGTTATTTTGCGAACCTTCTCGTTAGAAATTACATTGGCCGATTGCATTTTAATGGCGAACGTCTGAAGTATCTGTTGCATCACTAGTAAATAAAGAATATAATAGAACCAGTGGCCGAGTATTTTGTACCCACAGCGCCTATTACCGTTACACATTCACAAACATTTATTTCTTATTTTTCAACTCGTTGAGTTTAAGAGCTGAGTTTCTCTCGTCGCATGCAACGTATGATACGGTGTGCTGCTGTTCAAATATCAGCGGGTGTCGTCGATGTCAACCAGATGCATTCCCGTAAGTTATTTGATCGCTGAATTTAGTTTAATTGAAGTAGCCTGACGCATAACCAAATTTTTAATTGACTAAGCACAATACGTGTTTTAAGGTCAAGGACTTCTTGAGCTTTTGAACTTTATAGGTGTACAACACTCATTTATTACTGAACGTGCCGTATAAGCGCTGTGAGATTTTCCTTCGTACAAGAAAATAATCAATAATTGAAATAATATTGTATTTTCAACAAATATTTCCACGATAAGACAGTTCCTGAATGCTGTTTCGTTCCACTAAGTCCGAACAAAATCCATTAAGCTGTATAAGAAGCGCGCAGTCAGTGTGAAAAAACCGGGTAACAACATTCGCATATTTCTTTTTCTCTTTATGGTGCGCGAAGCTGATAACCACGGGGAATATGATGAATTCTGATTATAAGGGCAAGAACCTTTGTAGCAGAAACTTAATTTAAATTCTACTCGTTTCTTTGTACGGTAGTGAGCTTCTGCGATTCAGACTGAGGTCCGCGTTGCCGCTTTCTGAGAAATACTGCCATAAAGCTTTTGTCTACCAGAAGAACCATTAGCAACCGGAATAGGCTGAGAGCTGTTCCTGAAGGAAGCCGACAAACGACACGCACTGCAACATAAGGGCAAAAAGCACACACAGAACGCTTTTGACATGTGCGAAATATTCTTCGCACACACGTAGGTTTTTAGCCTTATCTATCGAAGACGGGTTTAAGTGCACGACTGACGCATCTCTCTGCAAGTAGCCGCAGAGCTTTGAGTCCGCATTTGGAGTGCGCTATAACACAATCGCCCCAATGATCTCAGCGCCTGCGGACATTTAACTCTATGTAAAAAATGTGGCTACAGTCGTTCAGCACTTAACACCGTCTGCTTGGTGGCATAATCATTAAGTGAATGCATGCGATCCTTCCTCTTTGTTCATTTATATCGACATATTTTCTCGGCAAACTAGTATCCAAGGAGCAACGGAGGAGTCTACGTACAATTACGTGTCGCTTCTCTTCCATTTAAGTGAGAAACGATTCTGCAGTAGCCTGATTATGCGGTCTTGACCTTACGTAAAACATACTATGAAGGCGACAGAATAGTTTCAACAGCATCGTGCCCCAAATACTGTTTTTCTAAATATGTTTCTTCCAATGATTCCCGTGTAATTTCTCTGGCCATTTCCGTAACGCTCTGTCATTGACCAGACGCTTCGTATGAAACTCCCGTAAAACGTCTCTGAATTACGACGACGTCCTACACCTGTGTAGGTTGATGCGAATCACGAATGTACGAAACAGTCCTCAAGAAAGTTGTAACCAGCTTCTACAGTGAACTCATGGTTATTGGTACTCGCTGAGCAATGTGGCACAATGATAAACACACTGCACGACAGCAGCCCAAATTACGTCCACCCTTCCAGATTTAAATACATTGATGTGACAAAAGTCGTGGGATAGCGATATGCACATATGCAGATGGTGTAAGTGTCGAGTACGCAGGGTATAAAAGGGCAATATATTGGCGGAGAGGTGATTCATGTGAAAAGGTTTCTGGCGTGATTATGGCCGCACGATGGGAATTAACAGACTTTGAATGCAGGATGATAGTTAGAACTAGACGCATCGGACATTGCAGTTCGGAAATTGTTAGGGAATTCAAAATTCCGAGATCCAAAGTGTCAAGAGTGTGCCGGGATACCAAATTTCTGGCATTACCTCTCACCACGGACAACGCAGTGGCCGACGGCCTTCACTTAACGACCGAGAACGACGGCGTTTACATAGAGTTGTCGGTGCTAGCAGACAAGCAACACTGCGTGAAATAACCGCAGAAATTAATTTGGGACGTACAACGAACTTATCGGTTACAACAGTGAGGCGAAATCTGGCGTTAAGAGGCTGTGCCAGGAGATGAGCTCGTATTCGGGAGGACGACGGTTCAATCACGCCTCCAGCCATCATGATTTAGGTTTTCCGTGATTTCCCTGAATCGCTCCAGTCAAATGCCGGGATGGTTCCTTTGAAAAGGCACGGCCGACTTCCTTCCCCGTCCTTCCCTAATTCGATGAGACCGATGACCACGCTGTCTGGTCTCCTCCCCCAAACAATCCAATCCAGGAGATGAGCCGGCCGTTGTGGCCGAGAGGTTCTAAGCGCTTCAGTTTGGAACCGCGCAACCGCCACGGTCGCAGGTTCGAATCCTGCCTCGGGCATGGATGTGTGTGATGTCCTTAGGTTGGTTGGTTTAAGTAGTTTTAAGTTCTAGGGGACTGATGACCTCAGATGTTTAGTCCCATAGTGCTCAGAACCATTTGAACCAGGAGATGAGCGACGCGAGTGCCTTTGCTAACAGCACGACATCGCCTGTAACGCCTCTCCTAGTCTCATGATCACATCGGTTGAGCCCTAGACGTCTGGGGAACCATAGCTTGGCAAAGAACATTCAGGTCAGTGCGAGCGAATGATTTGGCCACCCAGGTCGCCCGATATGAAACCCATCGAACATACATGGGACGTAATAGAGATGTCATTTCGTGCACAAAATTCTGCATCGGCAACACCTTCGCAACTATGGACAGCTATAGAGGCAGCATGGCTCAATATTTCTGCAGGGGACTTCCAACGACTTGTTGAGTCCATGCCACGTCGAGTCGGTGCAGTACGCCAAAGGGAGGCCCATAGGATATTAGGAGGCACCCCTTGACTTGTGTCTCCTTAGTGTATATCTTGGTTTCTGTAAATCGGTTAAGGCATTTACTCCTGTGGTCCTGCCAAAAGGTGACGGTTGATTGCTTTCCGCACCCTTCTCCACTTCTTCTCTAGTGATTTGTCCATCGACAGGAGTTAAATTCTAATTTTCAAAATGGTACAACTCACAGCAGCAATGAAAAGACTCTTACAAATACATCGATGTAAACGATCTGTAGGGATATCAAATGGAATGATCACATAGGCTTAGTCGTAAGTAAGACAGGTAGCATATCGTCGGCAATGGCTCTGAGCACTATGGGACTTAACTTCTGAAGTCATCAGTCCCCTAGAACTTAGAACTACTTGAACCTAACTAACCTAAGGACATCACATACATCTATGCCCGAGGCAGGATTCGAACCTGCGACCGTAGCAGTCGCGCGGTTCCAGGCTGTAGCGCCTAGAACCGCCCGGCCACCTCGGCCGGCTCTAATTTTCCTTCCTTCATTCTTCGTACGTGTGTTTCGACACTGATTACATTTTGTCAAGGTACATAACGAATGTTCGCTTTATTCCACCTTATTCACGCCATGAGATGTACAATAGAAGCGACTACTAATGGTAGAAACGAGATAAATGATGTAATGTTGAGACGCCGGAAGTATACTGCAAACATTCTTGGCTTGATGACTAGCAGTCTTCTCTTCATAATAAATTTGATCATCGGTAGCAATTGTGGGTTGGAACGGCATTCTAATCGGAACACATGCCTTTCGCAGGCAATTCTCCTCCAATAAAGGCATTTCGGGAAGTCACTGAAATTGGCTTGACATTTGTCACTGGCTCCTGACTAGTCTTTCCAATATCCACCATCTTGCGGGAATTGAGGAAAGATGGGTTCAGCTAAAGATCTGGCTTACCACGTTCCCAGTGTTGCAGCTGAGATGAAATTACTTTGCGTTAGGCGTGTTGTTATTCGAGAGAACTGCAAGCAGTTTTAACTTGATGATCAACACAGCGCCTTGGCTAAAAGTGTTTTATTTCCGTTCATTTGGCTTACCCGACCCTTGTCGACATATTCTGGGACAATGAAATAAAACGGTCATCAATCCTAAGCTCGGTTTGAACGGCGCAGTCTTGTGCTCGCGAGAGAGAGAGATATAGACAGAGAGAGCGATAGAGAGGGGGTCGGGGGTGGGGGGGAGTTATTAGGAGGGGAAAATATGAGAACTGGATGTGGTGGTGGTGTGCCGGAGATAGTTTGGAGGGGAATCTAGTTGAGGATGTTGCCAGGATATCTTGGTGCAGCATCAGTATGCATTTTTCGCCCAGAAATGCACAGACGGTGATAGCAACAGTGACGACAAAGAGATGTAGTGTTGGTTATACTCGAGCGTGCGGCAGTAGTGGGAGGGGAGGGAGAGCGCTGTGGCGGGAAGCCCCCCTCCCCGTCCGCGGGCTGTGGAGGGGAGCGCGCGCGCCAGCCGCCAGCAGTTGTCAGCACTGGCCAGAGCGTCATACGCGTCGGGCAGCCCGCCGCCTTGGCAGTAGTCCCGGACTGCGGGAATGCCTGCCAGACACGAGTAGCCAGCCTAGATAAACGATGCGCTCTCCGTTTCTACTCTGTATCGCCGCCGCGCCAGATAAGATAGACATTGTAATAAACTCGAATGTTGTCGAAGGAGATAAACTGCTGATTTCGGTCGATCGATAATCGACGGACGATAGTGTGTGGATTTCCTTTCGGCGACGTCGCATTTGGCGATTGCCCTCGGCTAACTTTGAATTAAAAAATGTCGAGTGCAGGGAAGGGCTAGCGAGATGTTCGGCATGTTCACCGATAAGTCGACGATCCGGCCGATGAAGAGTATCGGTGGCAACTGTTACGCGGGCCGGCAGAGCTCTGTGGTGGGTTTGGTGCCGACGCAGCAGGAGGCAATGGTGGCAGGGCCCCACTGCTACAGCCAGCAGCACCAGCACCAACACCAACAGCAGCACCAGCAGCCGCCGCATTTCTGGAAGTACAACGCCGGCAGCGGCCGCGAGAGCGGGGTATGTCGCACGCCTGCTTCTTACCGTGTCCCATGTGCTGCCAACCTACGTACTTCCTGCCTAACAAAGCCCATGTTCACTTTCTCGCGGAGCCCGCAAGCTTCCCTCGTAATAGCATTATTAATCAGCGCACTATTCGAGGGCAGCTGACGGATTATTTTGCTTGCGATTAAAGAAGTGTTTAATTGTTTAATATTAGGATTACGGTTTAAAAGTATTTCTCCTTCATTGAGAACCGTAGCTAAAGTTCCACTTACCGTAAGAACGCCGTGATAGACCTAAGAGAAACGGGACATTATCATCGTAGACAAAAGAATTGCTGTAAAATCCCGAGACAAGTGGACATTGCTCCATTCCTCAATCGGGTAATACACAGCATGTCACTAAACTGCTGAAAATTCAAAATATACCGTGTGTTTTCTCGTCGCAGGCATGGAAATCTGGGATTCTGCAGGGGTGTACACAAACACATTCCAGTGTCGCTTGGCAATGTAACAGCGAATTTGCATAGTGACGTTAATACCGCGTTAATGAGGTCGAACTGGCCGAAAGTCTGCTTGGCACAGGAACACAGTGTGCTCAGCGAGTGGCGAATTTGTTTGACTCTCGTCCGAAATATCTACGTGTTGACCATAATTATTGCCAACTTTCTGACGTACATTTCAGCGCTTTTGCAGTGTAGAGACTATCAGTACGGTACTTACAGAGATCGTTCGGCTAATGACAGACTATTGAAAGTAACAATCCAGTTTCCTCGATTCCTAAAGGAGATGTAGATATCACTCCCCACTCGCTTTTTCGAGGAGGTTCTCTCGCAATTCTGAAAGTTCTGTTGATCTGGCATCAGACAAAGCGCTCACGGTAAAGGCATGCAGTGCGTTCTGTCGTCACGGACAAGAATGTGTTACGTGCGATAGGTCGCAGCAGTCATTGTTCGTGCATGTTGACGTGCCTAACTGGTTGTCCGTGGGGAAGCACGTGAGCCTTCAGCGGCGGTCTTAAAATTTAGACAGATGTGCCTGCTCACGTACGTATCCTTCCTAATTGTGGCAAAATTGCGAAGCTCGTAAATGACACGCAATGCGCGAGGTGGCAAAACCATAAGTTCAGCAGACATGCGCGGTGTTACAATATGCTGTCCTTATCTGTCTGCAGCGTCAAGTAGCTATAGAACGATAACGGGGAGAAAAGCGTATCCTTAAATAAAAAAAAAAGTTAATTCAGCATTTGAGGTGTTATTGGAGGAGCAACGTATGTGCTGAGCTCCATCTCATGCAATAGGATGCTTTGGTCTCGAAAAATTATATATGTTTTAAAAGGGAGGTGGGCAGCAAAATCTCTCTTTAAATAATGTCCAGCTTGCATTACAGGGGAACGGGGTTCAAATCCCGTCCAGATGTTTTCCTTTCCCATGCTTTCTCTCATTACTGTAGGTATTTCCTTGTTCCTTGGTAAAAAAGAGCTACGATCCATTTCTTCCCGAAACCTCGTGCAAAACGAGTCTGTCCTCTGCCTCCAATAACCCTTACATCGACAGGAAGTTAAGCTCTGACACGTGTTATTTTTAAGCCTATTCTATTACCATTCGCTTTGTTTTCCTACTGGCTGTATGAAGTTTATGTACAAAATCTTCTTAAGGCCAAATTGTAACTGAAAAGGAAGGACATACGATTAACACGAAAAGTATGTGAGTGCAATCACTACAATCGTTGCTTGTTATTAGAATGCCAGGCACAATGAAGTTTTCCGAGGATACCTCAGTGAAGTATTTCGGAGTTTCCGAGCAACGAAGAAGCGGAGTTGCTCGCTCGTTTTGCTAAGAATAGTGGCGTCGAGGCGTGTTCTTGCACGGTGTTCCAGCGCAGCGCAACTACTCGGCGCGTTCTGACCGACGGCCAAGTACGTCTACAACTACAAAGAGCGCGTCTCCTCCTGCGTAACAGCGCTTCACTTCTCAGATTGCCGTACTCTTTCGTCCATATAGCCACGTCCTACGCCATCGCATTTCGTTTCTTCCTCTCGTCCTCACTTCGTTCCTACACACAAACTTTTTTGCGTGACGTGTCCGCCCTTCCGTATAAAACAATGAGAAAAATCGTTTTGTTGAGTGTTTGCGGCCACTTGCAACGTATGAGACATTTATTCTGGACGTAAAAGTTATGTTGCGTGTTAGCGTGTGCATATGTCATAGTCGCAAGCACGGCATTAATCGTATTTATTGGTCTAAAAAAGGATATTATGTGATGTGGTTTCTGTAGAAACTGTAGAGCATTGATGACGTGACATTTTATATTATCATCGATCATTAACAGCTCTGTTGTAGCTTTTTTTTAGCACGAGAAAGTTTTTCTACATTCTAATTGCTCTGTAATATGATGGAAATGGTACATGAACTGAGCGTACTGATTTTCTACACAGCTTAGTGTCACTTTGCGTTTTCCTCTTTCGGGGGCCGTTTAATTTGCCATAGTTAGCTGCTCTGTACTAGTCTTCGGTATTTCTTCGTTTCCTTTTCACGAATACCAGTACGATATTTAATATTTCTGCAGATAATTCAGAGAATTCATGGGGACTATACAGCACAGGTATTTGTATGGTTTTCTTCCCCAATAAGTGTGATCTTCCGAGCATCGGCGGAAAATTCTATTAAAGTTACTTTCTCGAATTATGACGTGATTAAGTCAGTGTGTGGATCTCTACTGTGCATCTAATGACTTATCATAAAATTACCTATCGCTCCAAACGTTCATATTAATTTTTCCGACGATCTCACTGACTCAAGTAATTTAACGCTGTGGGTCTCTTAATATGGAGGAGAGGTTTTTAAACCTGCGTGTGGCTTCCGTGGCTTCTATAAATCACAGGTTAGTTTCTTCAGGAAAGGCTGCGGCCATTTTCTTCCGTCATGTTCGTTGAATCCGAGTTAATGCACTATCATGAATGTTTTCGATATCTACAGGATGTTAAATTCTAAGCTTCCTCCCTTAAACGCGGATGCTCTATTGAAATAATGCAGGCGATTTTCGTTCACTTACGCTCGTCACTTGGTATTTGCTTATGTTTGAAGAGAGTTGCCAAGCCGAGTCGTGACTTTATTCCAAAGCCTTCTGCACTCCCAACGGTGTCCAAGAGATATCATCTCTTTATAAATCAGATCACCGTTTAGAAAAATTCTTGAGTTATTGCTGACATTTTCGAAAGCCGGCCGCTGTGGCCGGGACGCTTCTAGGCGCTGCAAAAAATGGTTGAAATGTCTCTGAGCACTGCGGGACTTGAAATCTGAGGTCATCAGTCCCCTAGAACTTAGAACTACTTAAACCTAACAAACCTAAGGACATCACACACATCCATGCCCATGACCGTAGCGGTCGCGGGGTTCCGGACTGAAGCGGGTTCTAGGCGCCTCAGTCCGGAACCGCGCTGCTGCTACGGTCGCAGATTCGCATCCTGCCTCGGGCATGGATGTGTGTGATGTCTTTAGGTTAGTTAGTTTTAGGTAGTTCTAAGTCTAGGGGACTGATGACCTCAGATGTTAAGTCCCATAGTACTTAGAGCCATTTGAACCATTTTTGAACTAAATTATTTCTGTGGCTCGTGAATAATGGCGGCCCTGTAACTCTGGCGGGGCTGTTCTCCGCGCGTTGGTACAGTCGCTCCTCATGATCAGTCTCCTTTCCGAACTACATACCGATCTTTGTTCTATACGGCATGACCGTAATTTCGCGGACTCCGTTTATATCGTTGGAAGGACCACATAGATAATATTGTGGAGAAGGCGAGCCAAATGTTGCGTTTCATTGGCAGGACACTTAGAAGATGCAACAAGTCCACTAAAGAGAGAGCTTACACTACACTCGTTCGTCCTCTGTTAGAATATTGCTGCGCGGTGTGGGATCCTTACCAGGTGGGATTGACGGAGGACATCGAAAGGGTGCAAAAAAAGGGCAGCTCGTTTTGTATTATCACGTAATAGGGGAGAGAGTGTGGCAGATATGATACACGAGTTGGGATGGAAGTCATTACAGCAAAGACGTTTTTCGTCGCGGCGAGACCTTTTTACGAAATTTCAGTCACCAACTTTCTCTTCCGAATGCGAAAATATTTTGTTGAGCTCAACCTACATAGGTAGGAATGATCATCAAAATAAAATAAGAGAAATGAGAGCTCGAACAGAAAGGTTTAGGTGTTCGTTTTTCCCGCGCGCTTTTCGGGAGTGTAATAGTAGAGAGATAGTATGATTGTGGTTCGATGAACCCTCTGCCAAGCACTTAAATGTGAATTGCAGAATAGTCATGTAGATGTAGAAGACACGCCAACTAAAGTGCGGAAATTCTATCTCGTAATTTCGGTGAAGTACAATGGTAGGGCGTGGAGCAGACAACGTCACTGCTGTTTGCAAGCGGAGATTCCAGAAGAAGGTGACGACAGTTGCAGCGCGCCAACATCCCAGTAAAACAGGGGGTACGGTATTTTACGTGGACACTGTTTAGTGATTTTATAGCGCAAAACACCATAGAAGTCTGGTAACCTTTAACGAGCTGTGGATACGTTTTTGTAGTGAGGTGTCAGTGGGAAACCCGCGCTACCATAGTGTGACGGCCGTTCTCTACAGAATCGCGCTGCTTCGCGGAACATTTGCTTGCTAGTTTACAGGGCTGTTGTGACTCCTGTGTCGCGCTTGAATTCTGTCGTACTGTAAATCACCGCACCGGAAAAGTTTTCACGGGCTTCGGGAGATGTAAGTTTTTGCGAGACACAGTCGACGGCCCAGCCTGTGCCGATCCAGTACTCACAGCTCTGCTTTTATGGTCCAACATTAAAAAGCTGTTGTTTAGGAGAACGCTCTTTTACGTGTGGATGACGAAGAGAAATTATATTTTGTATCAGTTGAAAAGTAGCGGTTCCACTTTTCCTGAGTCAGTGAACCACCAACAACTTCGTCCAGAAAAAAGTGCTTTGTTCCCTAGTACGACATCTTTGTAAAAATACTCTGGTAAAATGAGCGTAAGGATACGGCAGTCAGTATTAGAAGCAACCAACACACACTATCTGATCAAAAGTATCTGGAAACTCGTATGTAATGCGGAATTGATCACTAGATGGCACGAAAGGCGGGACCGCAAGTATAAAAGAAGACGGGGAGTATTGTGTTGTCACAAAAGACGGGTAGATGCCGTGTTTCTTGACTTCCGCAAGGCGTTTGATACAGTCGTTTAATGAACAAAGTAAGAGCACATGGACTATCAGACCAGTTGGGTGATTGGATTGAAGAGTTCCTAGATAACAGAACGCAGCATGTCATTCTCAATGGAGAGAAGTCTTCCGAAGTAAGAGTGATTTCAGGTGTGCCGCAGGGGAGTGTCGTAGGACCGTTGCTATTAGCAATATATATAAATGACCTCGTGGATAACATCGGAAGTTCACTGAGGCTTTTTTCGGATGATACTGTAGTATATCGAGAGACTGTAACTATGGAAAATTGTACTGAAATGCAGGAGGATCTGCAACGAATTGACTCATGGCGCAGGGAATGGCAAGTGCTCAGACATTCATTGGAAGAATCCTAAGGAAATGTAATCCGAAAGCCGGCCGCGGTGGCCAAGCGGTTAAAGGCGCTACAGTCTGGAACCGCGTGGCCGCTACGGTCGCAGGTTCGAATCCTGCCTCGGGCATGGATGTGTGTAATGTCCTTAGGTTAGTTAGGTTTAAGTAGTTCTAAGTTCTAGGGGACTGATGACCTTCGAAGTTAAGTCCCATAGTGCTCAGAGCCATATTTTTTTTGTAATCCGAAAACAAAGGAAGTAGGTTACAGCACACTTGGTCGCCCACTGCTTGAATACTGCTCAGCAGTGTGGGATCCGTACCAGATAGGGTTGATAGAAGAGATAGAGAAGATCCAACGGAGAGCATGCGCTTCGTTACAGGATCATTTAGTAATCGCGAAAGCGTTACGGAGGTGATAGATAAACTCCAGTGGAAGACTCTGCAAGAGAGACGCCCAGTAGCTCGGTAGGGGCTTTTGTTGAAGTTTCGAGAACATACCTTCACCGAGGAGTCAAGCAGTATATTGCTCCCTCCTACGTATATTTCGCGAAGAGACGATGAGGATAAAATCAGAGAGATTAGAGCCCACACAGAAGCATACCGACAATCCTTCTTTCCACGTACAATACAAGACTGGAATAGAAGGGAGAACCGATAGAGGTACTCAAGTTCCCTCCAACACACACCTTCAGGTGGCTTGCGGAGTGTGGATGTAGATGTCAGTAGAGAGGCAGTAACAGCAGAATGAGTTTGTCAGGAGGGCTCAGTGACTCCGAACGTAGACTAGTCATTGGATGTCACCTGAGTAGCAAATCCACCAATTTAACCCTTCTAAATCTGACCAAGTCCGTTGTTGGTGATGATTGTGAAGTGGAAACGCGAAGGAACAACCACGGCTAAACCATGACCAGGT
The DNA here is from genome assembly GCF_023897955.1 of Schistocerca gregaria. Taxonomy (NCBI): domain Eukaryota; kingdom Metazoa; phylum Arthropoda; class Insecta; order Orthoptera; family Acrididae; genus Schistocerca; species Schistocerca gregaria. The sequence continues at coordinate 198,812,417 of NC_064931.1, read as the reverse complement.
GGACCTCATGTACTGACGGACAGCATCGTGGTTGTAAATATCGCATGAAATCAGCGGGAGGAATCACTCAAGTGTTCCGAAGTGGCACCAGCAGTCTAGCTAGCATAATGGCTGTGAGTAGAGAATTGAAAAGAGCGAGTAAAATGGTCGAGCAGCTCCTCGCAACCCAGACATTTCTGCAGTTAAGTGGTAAACGACCCTTGAAGTGCTGTAAAGGGCGAATCCAGTGGACAGTGGATGAATGGAAACCGGCGATTTGAAGTGATGGAACACGCTATGCCCTGTGGGAAGTTTTGGAGATTTAGCGAATTACCGGAAAATGTTACTTGTCGTTATGGGTCGCGCCGGCAGTGAAATACGAAGGAGCCGGTGTTACGTTGTGGGAGTGTTTTCCGTGGTTAGGACGTGATTCCCTTATAGCGCTTAAGGAAAAGCTTAATCCTGAAGGATATTACAACATTTTTTACAGCTTTGTGTACTGCGTACAGTAAACGAACAGTTCGGAGACGATTTACATGTGCATCATACTCCGCAAGCCACCTAATGGTATGTGGCGGAGGGTACTTTTTGTATCACTAGCTGAGTCCTCCAACCCTGTTCCACTCGCGAATAGCGCGTGGGAAGAATGATTCTCGGTAAGCCTCTATATTGGCTCTAATTTCTCTGATTTTCTGCTCGTGATCATTACGCGAGACTTATGTGGGGGAAAGTAATATGTTGTCCTAATCTTTCCGGAAAGTACTCTCCCGAAATTTCAGTAGTAAATCTCTCCGTGATGCATAACGCCTCTCTTGTAACGTCTACCAGTGGAGCTTATAGTGCATCTCCGTAACGCTCTCGTGCCGTCTGAGCGATACCGTGACGATCTGGAAGGGCTCACAGATAGATGAACAATACCCAAGAATCGGTCAGTCAAGCGCCTTTATAAGCCATTTCCTTCGTGGATGAGTTACATTACCTTGAGATTCTTCCTACGTATTTGAGTCTGGCATCTGCTTTTCCACTATTTGTTATATGTGGTCACTCCACTTAAGGTCGTTCTGGATAGTTACTCGCTGGCTTCTGTGGCCGAGCGGTTCTAGGCGCTTCAGTCTGGAACCGCGCGACTGCTACGGTTGCAGGTTCGAATCCGGCCTCGGGCAAGGATGTGTGTGATGTCCTTAGGTTAGTTAGGTTTAGGTAGTTCTAAGTCTAGGGGACTGATGACCTCAGGAGTTAAGTCCCATAGTGCTTAGAGCCATTTGAATCATTTGATAGTTACTTCTACATATTTTATGGTAGATATTGTTTCTGAAGAAGAGAAATTTGTTAACGTCGAGTACAGATTTAGGTGTCAGGAACTCCTTTCTGAAAGTATTTTTATGGAGTGTAGCCATGTATGGAAGTGAAATATGGACGATAAACAGTTAAGACAAGAAATGAATAGAACCTTTTGAAATGAGATGCTACAGAAGAATGCTGAAGATTAGATGGGTGGATCACGTAACTAATGAGGAGGTACTGAATAGAATTGGGGAGAAGAGAAATTTGTGGTACAACCTGGCTACAAGAAGGGATAGATTGGTAGGACACATTCAGAGGCATCAAAGGATCACCAATTTAGTACTGGAGGGAAGCGTGAGAGGGTAAAAATCGTAGTGGGAGACCAAGGGATGAATACAGTAAGCAGATTCAGAGAGATGTAGGTTGCAGTAGTTATTCGGTGATGAAGAGGTTTGTACAGGATAGAGGTGCACGGAGTGCTGCATCAAACCAATCTTTGGACTGAAGACCACAACAAGAACATTGTTTCCAGCGGTTTGTCATCAGTAGAGTAGCTGTACAGTGCTTGCGCAATATGTTACATTTATTTACGTTACGGGTCAACTGCCAGAGCCTGCACCATTCATCAATTGTCTGAGGTTATTCTACAAATTGTTACTGTCTTCCGGCGTTGCTACTTTCCTCTAGGCGATCGTATCATCTGCAAACAGCCTGAGAGAGCATCTGACGCTTGCTACTAGATCATTATATAATATATTGTAAACAGTAACGGTCCTATCACACTTTCTTGGGGTACTCTTGAAATTACATCAGTCGATTTTGTTCCGTTAAGAGCGACCTGTTGAGTCCTGTCTGTAAGGAATTCTTGAATTCAGACGCAAATCTTCTCCGCTACTCGGTAAGCTCGTATGTTTGTTTTCTTTTTCATTAAACGGCAGTGCGAGATGCTGCGAAGTGCCTTCCTGAAGTCAAGGAACACAGCATCAACCTGAGCGCCTTTGTCTACGGCGCTGTGAATCTCTGTTTCAGCAATCCATGTTGACTTCTGTAGAAGCGATTATCCTTCTCCAAGAATGTCATAATTATTGATCATAAAACATGTTCCATAATTCTACAACAGATTGGCGTCAGCTATATAGGTCTATAATTGTGTCCATCTGTCCTACGGACCTTCTTAAAAACGGGAACGACGTGCGTTTTCTTCTAGTCGCTAGGTACCCTTCGTTGCTCAAGCGATCTACGATGAAACACTGCTAAAGGGGTTCAAATTCTTTTGCATAATCTTTGTGGAATCTTATAGTTAACGCATCTGGTCCTGACGCCTTTCCACTACTAAGAGATTGTAATTGTTTTTCTATTCCGCGTTCGGGTATCTCAATATCTTTCATTTCGACATTTGTACGACGATTGAAAAGAGGGACCGTGTGACGATCTTCCTCAATGAAACATTTTCGGAAGACCGAATTCAGTATTTCGGCCTTCTTACTGTTATCTTCTATTTCGGTGCCAGAATGGTCACTGAGTGAATGAATAGATGATTTTGACCCACTTACCGATTTCACATACGACCAGAACCGCATAGGATTTTTACTCAGCTCAATTGATAAAGTTTTACTTTCAAAATTATTGAACGCTTCTCTCTTTCCTCTCCTTACGCTCATTTTCGCTTCGTTCAGCATTTGTTTGTCAGCTAGGTTTTTACTTCTCTTGTATCTGAGATGAAGTTTCTGTCCTAAGTAGTTTTCTAACAAGGCTATTAAACCGTGGTGGTCTTTCCCATCTCTTAATTCCTTACTCGGAATATGCTTGTATAGGGCATATTCCAGAATTCCTTTGATTTTTTTCCATTCGTTTTCCACATCTTCGTCCTCATCACTGAGTATTTGATGCTGACTGATCCGATGCTCTGAAATTTGTATCCTGTCTTGCTAAGCAAAAATATGTTCCTGCCTTTTTCAACATCCTTTGTCAGATCCGTTGTCATAGATACTATCACAGCCTCATGATCACTGGTACCTTCTTGTACGGAAACTGATTCGATAAGTTAAGGTCTGTTTGTTGCGAGGAAGTATAAGACGTTGCCCTCACGAGTTGGTTCTCTGTCTGCTAAAAGTAATTTTCGGTCAAGACATCCAGATATGATTGTTTTTGCATTTCAGTGCAACTTGTAATAAAATAGCAATTACGAGGCAATGGGTTGTGGCTAACAACATTGCTGTAATGGACTGTCCATGCCAGAGTCTCGAGCTGAACCTAGCAGAACACCTTTGGGGTGAGTTAGAACGTTGAATTCGCTCGAGTCCCCAGCGCCCAACATCACTATCTTCTGTAGTTTTGACTCTTGAGGAAGAATGGGCTGCCATGCTTTCTCAGAAATTCGGACACCTCATTGAAAGTTACCCAAACAGTGTTTAAAGCGTCATAAAGATGAGGGGTGAACACGTGCTACATTAATGCACCTAATCGATGTCCGGATACTTTTGATCAGATAGTTATTTTTGCAGATGACAGATAGGGTTCGCCATTTTGAAATTTAATGGTGTGAGGCATTATTCCTCAGTATTGTCACCGAATCCTGCTTTTCCACTGCTGTAAATACACTCTGAGACAACAAAAGAGGCGCACCACCAAGGAAGTATTCGAATCTGGCGGTAATCGGTAGATATGATGTACATGTACAGACAAACAAATAATCACAATTTCAGAAAAATGGGATGATGTATTCAACAAAAAGATTTCACAAATTGAGCAAGTCGGTAACGCGTTGGTCCATCTCTGGCCCTTATGCAGGCAGTTATACGGCTTGGCTTGATTGAGAGAATTGTTGGATGTCCTTCTGTGGGATATCGTGCCAAATTCTGTTCAGTTGTCAACTGGGAAGAGATACGACGACATTGCTGGCCAAGGTAAGATTTGGGAAGCACAAAGACATGCAGTATAAACTCTCGCCGTGTGCTGGCGGGCATTATCTTGCTGAAATGTAAGCCCAGGATAGTTTACCACGAAGGGCAATAAAATGGTGCGTCGGTATAACGGTGTGCTGTAAGCGTGCTGCAGAGGCCAACCGAAGGGGCCCTGTTGTGAAAAAAAATGACACCCCAGATCGTCAGTCCTCGATGTCGGGAGGTATGGCGGGCGACAGTCCAGTTGGTGCCCCACAACTGTCCGCTGTCTGGAATCTCATGGAAGCAAAATACTTCTAAGTGAAGAGTCCCGCTTCGAACTATGGCTGTTGATAAAATATTGATATGTCGACGTCTTGTCCAAAAACTTCGATATATATCCGCGAAGTTTCTCCACCGATACATCGATATCGAAACGGTTATATCGAGTACCGATATTTTTATTTTATATTACTTTTTGGCAATTTTCGATAAATATTTTTATTTTAGTCGTTCTTTTGAAATTGTAGTAGAACGTAATTTTACTCTCGCTGTGTGAAGGAGTCTTACTACTTTTTGAGCTTTCATCACGTCCTCTCTCTCTCTCTCTCTCTCTCTCTCTCTCTCTCTCTCTCTCTCTCTCTCTCTCTGACGGTGTGAAGCAAGTATAGTTGACACAAAGAAGAAGTCCTATAGCGCTGGGGGCTGGCGTTGTGAATGGAATAACAAAATACCCGATGTGAAGATGCCGACCGGGGTGGCCGAGCGGTTCTAGGCGCTACAGTCCGGAACCGCCCGACTGCTACGGTCGCAGGTTCGAATCCTCCCTCGGGCATGGATGTGTGTGATGTCCTTAGATTAGTTAGGTTTAAGTAGTTCAAGTTCTAGGGGCCTGATGACCTCAGAAGTTAAGTCGCATAGTTATCAGAGCCATTTGAACCGTTTGAACCATTTGATGTGAAGAAATAGCACACTAGTTGCGTTAAAAAACAATTTTTAACGCAACGACGCTGACTAGGACCGCACCACTACAGGAGCAGCCTCTATGCGAAGAGAATTTAAGCGCCGCTCCGCCCTAGAAGACTAGCCGTTACTTGTGAACAGTATTATTTGCTTGCATGGAAATTGGATATATCGAAGAACGTTGATTATTTGCATGTCGCAATTTGCTTGCGACACGTCATTATAAATCCGCTAAGTTAACTATTGTCAATTCAATTTACTGTAATAAACTCCATTAATATGATTTGCTTGAATTGTTATCTACCTATCCGAGAAAACAGCTTCATAGGCACTCCATATTAGACGAGTGGGCCGGACACGACATTTCTTCACATCGGCATTCTTTAAAAACTGTCGCTGAAACTGATTAACAAAAATCTAAATGACAAGATTGGTTTCGCTATGGGCGGAGACGTGTCAATGCTCGGCGCTATCAAATGCAACGTTTAACTTCACGACGCAATTTTGACACTACAACTGCTAGGTTGCTGGCGTTTGCAGAAATGAAAAAAAATGGGGAAGTCAACATGAAGTGTTCCAGACAAATCCGATTTGTGACGAAACCGAACGACGGACCCATCGACAACCTTCTATTGTGCGCCGGCCGAGGTGGTCTCGCGGTTCTAGGCGCGCAGTCCGGAACCGTGCGACTGCTACGCTCGCAGGTTCGAATCCTGCCTCGGGCATGGAAGTGTGTGATGTCCTTAGGTTAGATAGGTTTAAGTAGTTCTAAGTTCTATTTTTTTCTATTGTGCCACTTACCTGCTATTACCATTGATAGCAAAGTGGTTGACATTGTAATTCTGTCAGAGACTGAAAAGGACTTGGAAGAGCAGTTGAACGGAATGAACAGTGTCTTGAAAGGAGGGTATAAGATGAACATCGACAAAAGCAAAACGAGGATAATGGAGTGTAGTCGAATTAAGTCGGGTGATGCTGAAGGAATTAGGTTAGGAAATGAGACACATGAAGTAGTAAAGGAGTTTTGCTATTTGGGGAGCAAAATAACTGATAATGGTCGAAGTAGAGAGGATAGAAAATGTAGACTGGCAACGGCAAGGAAAGCGTTTCTGAAGAAGAGAAATTTGTTAACATCGAGTATAGATTTAAGTGTCAGGAAGTCACTTCTGAAAGTATTTTTATGGAGTGGTAGCCATGTATGGAAGTGAAACATGGACGATAAACAGTTAAGACAAGAAATGAATAAAACCTTTTGAAATGAGATGCTACAGAAGAATGCTGAAGATTAGACGGGTAGATCACATAACTAATGAGGAGGTATTGAACAGAATTGGGGAGAAGAGGAGTTTGTGGCACAACTGACTAGAAGTAGGGATCGGTTGGTAGGACATGTTCTGAGGCATCAAGGGATCACCAATTTAGTATTGGAGGGCAGCGTGGAGGGTAAAAATCGTAGAGGGAGACCAAGAGATGAATACACTAAGCAGATTCAGAAGGATGTAGGTTGCAGTAAGTACTGGGAGATGAAGAAGCTTGCACAGGGTAGAGTAGCATGGGGAGCTGCATCAAACCAGTCTCAGGACTGAAGAGCACAACAACAGCAACAACAACAGCAAAGTGGTTATCGCCAAGCGTAAACGTTCATCGTTTCCCTTTCAGTTCTTGCTCTAAGGGGGATAAGCAGGCTGCTAGCTTGTTGATGTACAGACTATCTAATAATAAATCAGTACTTAAATATAGCCGGCTGCTGTGGCCGAGCGGTTCTAGGCGCTTCAGTCTGGAACCGCGCTGCTGCTACGGTCGCAGGTTCGATACGTGCCTTGGTCATGGATGCGTGTAATGTCAGGTTAGTTAGGTTTAAGTCGCTCTAAGTTCTAGGGGACAGATGACCTCAGATGTTAAGCTCCATAGTGCTTAGAGCCATTTGAACTTAAATATATAGCTCTTAAACTGGCAGTATATTTACAATGTGCAGGCAATATTTTTTTTTCTTTTTGCCGGTACGTCGATATGTTTCTGTCGATACGTCGATAACTTTTCTCGATATATCGAGGGCCATAACGGAAATTTTTAAATATGGACACATCGGATTCTAGACAGTTTTAAAAATATCAACAGTCCTACTTCGAACTGAGCCCTGATGACCACCGAAGACGTGTCTGGAGACGGCCCGGCCGCAGTGAGATACCAAACTGAGTGTTGCCCACCATATGACCCAACAACCAAGACTGATGGTCCGGGGTGTCGTTTCATTTCATAGCAGGAACAAAAATGGTTCAAATGGCTCTGAGCACTATGGGACTTAACTTCTGAGGTCATCAGTCCCCTAGAACTTAGAACTACTTAAACCTAACTAACCTAAGGACATCACACACATCCATGCCCGAGGCAGGATTCGAACCTGCGACCGTTGCGGTCACGCGGTTCCGAACTGAAGCGCATAGAAGGAAACCTTTGGTGGTTGTCATCCGCGGCACAATTACAGCACATCGCTACGTCGACGATATTCTACCCCAGTTTTGCTGCTCTTCGTGGCAAGCCATCCTGGGCTTCGGGTGTTTCCACTGCTCAAGTGTACCAGGTTTTCGTGAGTTAAGCGAGACTGTTAAGATCTCCCCACTCTTCGCTCATTTTATGTCACCATTTATGTATGAAGTGCAAAGTTTACACCTAATGAATGATTTCTCTTAGCCATGGCAATAATAAAACCATAACACCGAGAATTCTTGAAAAGGACGAACGTCACGTATTTCTGTTATTGAATAATATACACACAGTATGAATCAGAAGACTTCTTAAAAACGTTACGAGATCCTTCGGCTACTTCAAAAGCATTATCTATCAGGAAGTCAGAGGTCCTCTGATACCAGAAAGGCCGTGCTTGCGTGCCGTGCCGATACTGCTGAGGCGGAAATATAGTACACTGACCGAGCTTAGAGGGCGAACTGCTCTCGATGTACTTACTTAACCTCAGGATGCACAAGAAGAGATAAACATCCGAAAATGCTAGTAATAGTCTTTGGCATCATAAGTGGTTCATGATATTTTTTCATTAAGAAAGCCCTAATTGAACTTAATACAAGTAGGAAACCAGCCCGCTCTTGTTTCAACATTAATACAAGTAAGTGGCAATTCGGAGCGACAGTAGTAATTAAGAACAACAACTAATGATAGTACAGACTGCAGATTTGATTACACTGAACTTTATAATGAAGGAAAAATTATCTGTAGATGTTAGAAATGTAGCGTTTAGTTTCACGTAACGATGGGACGTAGAAACATACACAGAGCAAATTGCAGAATTCGGCAAATATTTGTTTAATGGTAAGTAAGTAAGAAAGAAAGTGAAGTGGAGTGCTATCAGAGAGATATTGGAGGAACAAGAAGTTTCCTTGTAGCGACCACCAACGTTCCAGTCACAAAGAAAAAAAAAATGGCTCTGAGCACTATGGGACTTAACATCTGTGGTCATCAGTCCCCTAGAACTTAGAACTACTTAAACCTAACTAACCTAAGGACATCACACACATTCATGCCCGAGGGAGGATTCGAACCTGCGACCGTAGCAGTCGGGCGGTTCCGGACTGAGCGCCTAGAACCGCGAGACCACCGCGGCCGGCACAAAGAAACCTTGTAATTTGTAGACCCGGAGAAAACCGTTCTGTGGAACCTAAATAACGATGATAAAAAAATACATGTGAAATGTTTCGCTACAGGAGAATGTTGACTTTACGTGCGCATGTTCAGACGTAAGAAAGATGAATGATACATCATTTATCAATAAAATCTTTTCAGGCGGCCGAGGGGTTAAAATAGTGAACTAATATTCGGGCGAATCCATTTACGATTAGCTTTTCTTTTTTGACTCTTCCATCGTTCCTCTGAAACATTTTATGGGCGCACAGTAGCCAGTGACTTCATTGGCACAACAAATTTATTTTCCTGTGGTATAGGTGTCTGGCTATTACGTCATTTACTTGTACAATAAGGTAATGTTATCGTGAATTGGTTGATACCCTGAAACCTAGACCGCAAGAAAATAAATAGGTTGTTGAAAACGTGGGTGTCATAATAATTGTTACAGTGTTACAAAAAGTACACAAAGTTAAGTGCACGAAATGTGAGCCTCATTCACCCTCACACAAATGCGGGCATGATTTCTTCGAAGATGCCACATCAAATGACTTCATTTATTGCTGTCTAGCTCCTGGTGTGATATATTTCTGCGTTTTAATTTATAGAACCCAGTATGTTGTCCTCAACGGCGAATGTTCATCACAGGCAAGGGTATCGTCAGGTGTATCCCAGGGAAGTGTGATTGCTTCAAATGGCTCTAGCACTAAGAGACTTAACATCTGAGGTTATCAGTCCCCTAGAACTTAGAACTACTTAAACCTAACTAACCTAAGGACATCACACACATCCATGCCCGAGGCAGGATTAGAACCTGCGAGCGTAGCAGCGTCGCTGTTCCAGACTGAATCGCCTAGAACCCCTCGGCCACAGCGACCGACGAATGTGATAGGACCACTGTTAATCACTACATACATAAATGACCTGACGGACGCCGGCCGCGGTGGTCTCGTGGTTCTAGGCGCGCAGTCCGGAACCGTGCGACTGCTACGGTCGCAGGTTCGAATCCTACCTCGGGAATGGATGTGTGTGATGTCCTTAGGTTAGTTAGGTTTAAGTATTTCTAAGTTCTAGGTTACTAATGACCACAGCAGTTGAGTCCCATAGTGCTCTGAGCCATTTGAACCATTTTTGACCTGACGGACGGTGTAGGCTGCAGTGTACGGTTGTCTGCTGATGATGATTTTGTGTACGATAAGGTGTTGTCGCTGAGTGGCTGCAGGAGGATACAAGATGACTTAGACAAAATTTCTAGTCGATGTGAGGCAGCTAGCTCTAAATGTAGAAAAATGTAAGTTCATGCAAATGAGTAGGACAAACAAACCCTAAATGTTCAGTTGTGTCCTGCTTGACACAGTCACATCGTTTAAATATCAGGGCGTAACGTTGCAAAGCGATATGAAATGGAACGAGCATAAGGATTGTAGTAGGAAAGGCGAATGGTCAACTTCGGTTTACTGAATTCTAGGTACGTGTGGTTCATCTGTAGAGGAGACAAGCATATACCATTCTTGAGTACTGCTCGAGTGTTGGGATCAGTACCAGGTCTGCTTAAAGGAAGATATGAAGCAATTCAGAGGTGGACTGCTAGATTGGTTACTTGTATGTTCGAACAACACACAAGTGTTACGCTTATGCTTCGGGAACTCAAATGAAAACCTCGAAGGGAAGACGACGTTCTTTTCAAGCAACACTAGTGAGAAAATTTAGAGAGCCGACATTTGAAGCTGACTGCAGAGCGTTTCTATTGCCTCCAACATACATTGCGCGTAAGGACCATGAGGATAAGATATGAGAAATTGTGGCTCATACGGAGGCATATAGACAGTCTCTTTTCTCTCGTTCTGTTTGCAAGTGGAAAGGGAAAGGAAACGACTAGTTGTCATACGGGATACTCTCCGCCGCGCGCCGTTAGATGGATTTAGGAGCATAGATGTAGATTTAGATCCTCGACATTGGCGAGACGCTAATCCTTGACAATACGAATAATTTTAACAGAAGAAGAAAAAAATTATCGAGATACTTCACGTTTATTAATCAATTATTGAAGAAAAGTGAGACTGTAGGGTAAGGTACTGAATGTTGTTGTGGTCTTCAGTCCTGAGACTGGTTTGATGCAGCTCTCCATGCTACTCTATCCTGTGCAAGCTTCATCATCTCCCATTACTTACTAGAACCTACATCTATCTGAATCTACTTAGTGTATTCATATTTTGGTCTCCCTCTACGATTTTTACCCTCCACGCTGCCCTACAATGCTAAATTTGTGATCTCTTGATGCCTCAGAACATGTCCTACCAACCAGTCCCTTCTTCTTGTCAAGTTGTGCCGCAAACTCCTCTTCTCCCAAACTCTTTTCAATACCTCCTCATCAGTTAAGTGTAGCAAAACTCCTTTACTACTCTAAGTGTCTCATTTCCTAATCTAATTCCCTAAGCATCACCTGACTTAATTCGACTACATTCCATTATCCTCGTTTTGCTTTTGTTGATGGTCATCTTATATCCTCCTGCAAGACGCTATCCATTCCGTTCAACTGCTCTTCCAAGTCCTTTGCTGTCTCTGACAGAATTACAATGTCATCTACGAACCTCAAAGTTTTTATTTCTTCTCCATGGATTTTAATATCTACTCCGAATTTTTCTTTTGTTTCCTTTACTGCTTACTCAATATGCAGATTGAATAACATCGGGGAGAGGCTACAACCCTGTCTTACTCCCTTCCCAACCACTGCTTCCCTTTCATGCCCCTCGACTCTTATAACTGCCATCTGGTTTCTGTACAAATTGTAAATAGCCTTCCGCTCCCTGTATTTTACCCCTGCCACCTTTAGAATTTGGAAGAGAGTATTCCAGTCAACATTGTCAAAAGCTTTCTCTTAGTCTACAAATGCTAGAAACGTAGGTTTGCCTTTCCTTAATCTTCCATCTAAGATAAGTCGTAAGGTCAGTATTGCCTTACGTGTTCCATCATTTGTACGGAATCCAAACTGATCTTCTCCGAGGTTGGCTACTACCAGTTTTTCCATTCGTCTGTAAATTCTTCGCGTTAGTATTTTGCAGCTGTGACTTATTAAACTGATAGTTGGGTAATTTTCACATCTGTCAACACCTGCTTTCTGTGGGATTGGGATGATTATATCCTTCTTGAAGTCTGAGGGTATTTCGCCTGTCTCATACATCTTGTTCACCAGTGTAGTACTCAGGAATGAAGGACGAAGAGCTTGCAAGAGAGACGAAGACTGTCGGAAGCGATGTTAAGTTGGTGGCAAGAAGAGAGAAAAAGACGAGAGTGGAGCACTGACGAGAGATGTTGCGCGCGGGCGCGGCTGTGCTGCGGCTTTGACGGATTCTCTGGCTGCTGGCAAGTCAGCGACCTTGCTGGAGGTCACACTTGAGACGGACAGGCTCGCCCCTCCAGTGCACTGCTTCGTGCTGCCGCCCATTTCAAAACGCACCAACTCCGTTATCGCGGAAGAAGAACCGCACAGCGGCATGATCGCCCATTAGCTTGCCTATTCAAGGGTTAGCGCGTAGCACAATGTCTCCTCTACAGCACAGTGCTACAACTTCGTTGCGCTCGTTCACTGAACGGTTGTGGACTTCAAGGAAACGAAGGATTAATAGCATGACGAAATATTCCGAAAACGTATTATCTTCCTTTGGTCCTGAAGACGACGTAATTTTCGGGAGTACGAATATATCGGCAGCACAAAAATAGGCGATGACAAGGCTCTGAGTGCAGAAGGAGGAGCGTGGGGGAGTTAGTTACATTGAAGCGTCAGTATAGTAGTGGCATTTGCGTCAGGTTGCGAAAATAAAACCGATAGCGCGCTCGTGGGAATGAAGCAGCTCACAGCGGCCGCCTTTTGGAGATTTTCCTCGTGGCTCTCTCGCGCTTTGCTCACACACTGGACGGAGTGTGTAAAAGGGCATTCCAAGGAAACTTTTTTCGTGCAAACTTTACAGAAGTTGTCTAGATTAATGCTCCATTCACATCGAGGTCATTAGACCGCTAGCCGGTGGTGATACACAGAAAGGAACTGTCCTTTATTTATTATTATTATTAGTAGTAGTATTAAGTTTTTTAAGATACTCACGTAATAGATAAATCACCGTGTATATACGGCCTTTTATACCGCTTTTCTCTCTGCTGCGTGCAGTGGTTAGGACACTAAATTTGTTTTCTGGCGGAGCAGAATTCACATCCCAGATAGGCCATTCTGGTTCAAATGGCTCTGAGCACTATGGGACTAAACTTCGGAGATCATCAGTCCCCTAGAACTGAGAACTACTTAAACCTATCTAACCTAAGGACATCACAAACATTCATGCCCGAGGCAGGATTCGAACCTGCGACCGTAGCTATCGCGCGGTTCCAGACTGTAGCGCCTAGAACCGCTCGGCCATTAGGCCATTCTGATTTCGATATTCCGCGATTTCCCTAAATCAAAACAGGAAAATGGATGGATAATTCCTCAAACACAGCACGTCTTCTTTCTTCTCCAGCATTGTCTTTTGCGCTAGTGTTCCGCCTCGGAAAAACCACCGAACGAGTTGGTTCAATTGGTAAGAAAGTGACTCGATTTGAGGGGGTCTAGTAGTCCGACAGTTCTGATTTAGGTTTCTCCTTGCTTACCATAAGCTGCTTGTGGCAAATGATGGATTCATTACCTAAACAATGGTGCAATCGATTTGGACTTCAAACTGCTGGAGTTGGGACTAGACTTAGATGAGGCGGTAGGACAAGCTTTCCTTTTCAAAAGGCATTGACGACACAGACTATAACTGACATTTATCCCTGTTGTTGTTGCCACGGATCTAGAATTCCACAACTTGTTTTTAATTTTTGGCATTTGCCAAGTTAGTCATACAGCGAACTCAATACTATTTAGGAAACCACAGTAATTTTTAATCGTCTTTGTTAAGTAATCCACACACATCAGTAGTGTATAGTTTTCATCACTTATAAAAACCCACACGCATGCTGGAGGTGAGACTCGAACCCAAGACATTGGCTTTGGGAAGCAGCGACACTACTTCGAAATCATAGTGGTTGGCTTTCCGTGGTTGTTCCGCCTCAAGGAAAAAAATGGCTCTGAGCACTATGGGGCTTAACATCTGAGGTCATCAGTCCCCCGTTAAAGAAGCACATAAATGTTGTTTCCCCTATAGATTGATCTACAGAGAGATTCAGATTTTATTTTCTTTCGGGTATGATTTTCTTGTTTGTGGTAAGTTCCTATGGGACCAGACTGCTGAAGTCATTTGTCCCTAGGCTTACACACTACTTAATCTAACTTACGCTAAGGACAACACTCACACACACATGCCCGAGGGAGGACTCGAAGCTCCGACGGGGGAATTAGCCGGCCGATGTGGCCGAGCGGTTCTAGGCGCTTCAGTATGGAACCGCGCGACCGCCACGGTCGCAGGTTGGAATCCTGCCTCGGTCATGCGTGTATGTGATGCCCTTAGGTTAGTTAGGTTTAAGTAGTTCTGAGTTCTAGGGGACTGATGACTGAGATGTTAAGTCCCATAGTGCTCAGAGCCATTTGAACCATGTGAGTGCGACGGTGGAGAGCCGCGTGAACCGAGGCAAGGCGTCCTACACCACGCGGCTACCCCGCGCGGCTATTATTTTTGTAACACTCGCAATCAAGCACTAATTCGACCAGTTGTCACTGGAAGATGACAGTTCTTCCGAAGACTTAATAATAATAAAAAAACAGTCTATCGCCTAATTAGTTTAAACAGCTCAGTTTACTGCACTGCTGTGTTACTCTACGCCTTGTTTTCAACTACTTAGAAATGTTCTGCAGCGCAAACGACAAGGCATTCCTTGTGTATCACCTAAGTGATTTTGCAACGTGGCGATTTATCACGAAGCGGCGTTACGTCAGTTAATTCGAAACTTGGCATTGTACGTGCGTTGTGTGTTACGTTATCCATATATAGCGTGTTATGAAATCATTTTACGGCACTGTAGTGGCTCGATCTACCGGTTAGGCTGGAGCCTTTCACTCGATTTTCCTCGCAGCTTGTGCAATGGTAAGCTCGCGGTGACTACTGTTGCTCGGTTATTTTCTCGCGGCGCAGTTTCGTTTACGTGTGCCTTGTTTTCGCTCCCCTTTCAACTTTGCCATTCGTCTCTTGTTGCGTGTTGCACGCTGGCTGCGATTAGTGCTACTGCAACATAGTTTACGACGACGCGGATTTGCCCGTCGTCCACCGAGGCTCGTTTCAGCCTGAAAGCCGGTGCCAGTCGAACTGAAATTTCAGATTGTTGAATGAAGAGTACTCATTGAGGATGGTACAGATACGTTGAAATACGCTTTGAGCACGAAGGAAGCCTCGACTAATTGCACATTCTAGAGGCAGACTCTTCCCAGACTCAGCGAAAGTGAATGATAGATACGCGGGAAAAGATAACTAGGTGCAATAGAAGAGGTTACTCAGGAGCAGAAAAAATAAGAAACTAAACAATGCGACAGTCGCTAGAAATAGGACCAGCTGACTGTAGAATGACTAAATACCGCAACAGGTCGTGCGAACACTTACAGACGATGGACGAAATACGTTACTTTCCGAATGAGCATTAGCTTATAGACCGCTGGGAAGAAATGCAGAACTACCCACTTTACTGTGGTGATCATATTCTGCAGCCAGGTTAGGAGCTTTGACGATGGTTTACAGTTAACAAAAATCCTCTCAAAGAAGCATTCCGTCGTTGTAGTTCCCTTATTGTAGTCTTATTGTATTTGTTTTCCTTGATTTAGCTGTCTTATTCTGTTCGTATTTCACAGAGTTACATTAACCGTTCTCTAGGACCCTCCAAAATGACCGTCTTGTTACTCTTAGTTTAGTTTTATCAGTTTTTTCCTTAAAAAATCTATTTTTTACATAAAGTAGAAGGTAAACCTGTGTCATTAGTCCCATAGTTGTTTTGAACACCACAGTTCAATTAAAAAAAAATCCCCTATTCGAGATGGTGTGCCGTTTTCTTCCTCCATATAACATCCAAAACTGCCAGAATTTCAAGGCTCGAAATTAATAATTAACGACGAACACTGTGTACTACGTGTGTGGTAGGTATTGACGACGTAATATATTACTATTCTGTGTACTTCTTAAATGATATGCAGTTTGTCTGAAGAGCTATAGCCATTTACATATATATTACAGCTGTGAAGCCTTGTAACATAGTGAAGTATGTTTGTACCGTCTGAAGATAATCGTGAAGAGCGTACATAGTTAGAACGCTATATAAATAAATTCTAAACAGACACTATGGTGGTAAATAAACCTCACGCGTTTGGTACATCATACATACCTGGTTAGTAAAATATTGAGACTATTTATCATTGTTAATTGATGTTGGTCTGAGTCATCAGTCAAACCATAGGCAAAAAGGACCTAACAACTTTGGAATGGTACCGAAATTTATTGACATAACTTGCAGAATCGGGAGATGTGTAATTTTGTAGTAAACAATCTCACGTTTGATTCACGTAGTTTATCAGTATCCCATTTAGTCATCAGAGGCGCCAGCGTAGTGCACAGTTAAAATGGCTACTTTCGCTGCTGCGGAGTGTACTCGCTGTGTGTTTTGGTTTCGTGATACATATGCTTGGAAACTTTTTAATTCCACAGGCAGATGAAAATGACTCAAATAGGATGGTTTACTACCAGCAAGAAGGTGCACCATCTCATTTCCTCAGGGAAGTTCGGGGTTCCCTCGATAGTCGCTTACCAGGTCGCTGGATTGGCTGTGACGGCACTACGCTTCCCAGACTGGACACCACTGTATTTCTTTCTCTGGGGTTTCATGAAAGACCGTGTGTATGTTCCTCCCCTACAAAAAATTTAGCCGACCTGAAAATCGAAGAAATTAATTAATGTTTGTCGCATCACAAATGGTAGTGACATTGACCCAAAATGACGCTTGACACTTATATGTGAGACTTGAGGCTGTTTGGTACAAAACGACACGTCTTAAGATTCTGTAAGTTATCTCAATGTATTTCTATATCATTTAAAAGTTGTTAAATCCTTTTTGACTAACAGTAAAGTAACAGCACAAAAAATGCACTTAAAGAATGCTGTGTGTTTGGTAGCAATATATTGGCTACTGTCAAAAGCATTAGGACAGCGAAAGCTTGAAATACGCTCCTTCCTGCAGATGATTCTATAATTGCTCGCCAAGAGCCAACAAACAGCCAGCTCGTATACGAAGCGGCCGGGCTGATCAACGAAACTTCAGAATTTGATTAACTTGTTCAGCAAAATATTCAAAACTGCTTTGAATTCGAGACTGGTCAAGTATTGACGGACCATGAAATACTTTCCAGTTTCACTGTCGACCAAGACACTTACGATGATGAGGAAGTGTAGGATGACAACGGCCGTGCTGAAAAAAGACCATCCAGTGAGGCAGTTTTTCACAACTTTGATACAAACTAGAACGTGCAGCTGTACAGTCAGCGATTTAAAAGGGTTGCGAGATTTATCAGCAAAAAACGGAAAAAAGTCTCAGCTCCTTATCCAAAAGAAATTTTGGAGTTCTTCTGGTAAACTGTATACCTACTTTAAACCGAGCGGGATGGCGCAGTGGTTAGCATACTAGACTCGCATTCGGGAGGACGACGGTCTGGCCATCCTAACTTAGGTTTTCCATGATTTCCCTAATCGCTTCAGGAAAATGCCGGAGTGGTTCCTTTGAAAGGGCACAGCCAGTTTCCTTCCGCGCCCTTTCGTAACAACGATGAGACCGATGAGGTCGCTGTTTGGTCCCCTCCACCAAACAAACCGACCAAACAACCAACCTACTTTAATGACCGTTTTGAACTTTTCAAGCCAAGAGATGTGTGCAATTTTCTGTGTTATTTGTAAGAGCCGTGATACGAAATATATGTGTACAGTTTTTGTTTTAATCCAGTGTTTCTTTGTTTCGTATTTCTTCCATCACTGGTACAATATTTTTTCACAGATGCTCGCTGATCCGAAAAATCAGTTATTTGAGCACCCCCGTCCCCATTTGTTTGGGATAATCGATGCTCTGTTGTAGGTGGTTAGGGCAGGCAAGGCGCTGGTCATTGGTGTGTGGCGCGAGGAGGGGGCGTCTTTGTTGAGGCGCGCAGCTATACGGAGAGGCCGCCGGAAGTTATTAAAGAGCGCCGTGGCCGTAATAAAAAGAGGACCCGCAGCACTCCCCCGGTCCCCCCCCCCCCCACCTCCACCACCCCCTCCCACCACTACATCCCAGCTCAGAGTTTCATTACTAACCTCGCTCACTTTGCATGCTCATCATTGTGCGCTACACAAGTTATGTGCTCTACCTCGCAGTTGGTAGTAAATACGAGTAGAACACATGTACTTAACAAGAGGAATATTCGTACGCAAAAGTAGCTTCCGGTGTAATCCTGGGGAGTGTCAACAGAATCCTAATTGCATACTACAGTGGTGTCCAACCTTTTAGCTTACCTGGGCCACATTGTAAGAAGACGAGTGTAATTGGACCCGCACATTATGTACTTAACACTAACAATAAGCCGCTGAAAAAAGAAGAAGAAAGAAATGGACCCATGAGGGAATAGCATCGTGTGGCAGGAATTTCAAACTGAAAATGTTCAGCTAATCTTAACTTGACATAAACGAAATTTAGTGGAATCTCGTTTTTCCTATTGTATGATACTCATTTTGATACTTGGTATGGGCCGCAGATTGGAAACCTCTGGCGTACAATATACACGGTGTATCATAAGAAATAGCTACAACTGGCACAGCGAAAGTGTACGATAACATAAGTCTACAAATGTATGCTTCGCAGTTTTTTTCTCAGTCATTTTAGTTCATTCTAATGTTTTTTTGATATGCTAAATTCAAACATGCCAAGTGATCCCCTCTGTTAATGAAGTTCTTTCACAAAGTGTTGATGTAGATGGAGAAAATTCACACAAAACACACACATTAAAAATTATTAATAAAAACATTATAAAATAAGACATTCTTAAATTACAGGTAGTACACGGTCCAGTCACATTGGTGTGACCACCGTCTGCGTTTCGACGACAACGTGCAATAACCACTCACAGCACTAGCGGTGGAGGGTATAAAGGTTGATCAGAAACTGTCTGAAAGGCTTTTAAGGGAATTGCAGGGTAGGTTGTACTGAGAAATAATTGTTAAGAAAAAAATTCGATACGTTTCTCTGTTTTCTAATTAATTATCAGTATAGTTACCGAATCGGGACTGATGACCATAGATGTTAAGTCCCATAGTGCTCAGAGCCGTTTTTAGTTACCGAGTCAGGCCGATACGCTCGCAAATTCTAGAGGCCCGCCGGAGATGATGTAGCCAAACGTGTCCTTCGTTTGTTTTCCCTAAAACGGAACAAGAAAGCGGTACAAAAAATGGACGTCAGAAGGTAGTAACGATCGAACCCAAGCCAAAGGCTGAGCACTCCCGTACGCTATCGTCTACACTATGACAACAACTGAGACTAATTCTATCTAGCGGGCCGCTAGAATTAAGGCGCGCAACAGCCTGATTGATTAACTTCGGTGATAATTAGCTCGGAAACGGCGCAAGGCGTCGATTTTTTTTTTTTTTTTCGTAGCAGTTATTTCTTATTTCTCAGCACAACCTACCCTGCAAAACCCTTACAATATTTTCGGACTGTTCCTTACTACTGTGTATGAAGCGTGTCGGGGGATGCGGAAAAACAGTGCAGTTGTTGCAGTAATGTGGAAAAGGACCGATTGATCTGACGCCCAAAAGGACATTATCATTGGCTTTCAGGCCAAGGGTGGAAGTATTTCCGAAACGGCTAAGTTTGTAAACTGTTCGGCCGCGGCCGTGGTTAGTGTATACCGTGCATGGCGAAACGGGGGTATTCAAAATCGGCGCGCGAGGCAACTGTGGAGCAACACAGGCCATACATGACACGGGTGGACGACGGGGATGTATACGGAGGAATAGACGTGAAACTGTTGAGCAACTGTCCGCCCAGATGACCAACTGGGTGCTAACAGAATATGCTCAACGACCGTTCAGCGAAGGTTGCTGCATATGAGCCACCGCATCAGGTGCTTGGTTCACTCGTGCTGACTGCTGTTCAAATGACTCTGAGCGCTATGGGACTTTACATCTGAGGTCATCAGTCTCCTAGACTTAGAACTACTTAAACCTAACTAACCTTAGGATATCACACACATCCATACCCGAAGCAGGATTCAAACCTGTGACCGCAACAGCAGCGCGGTTCCGGACTGAAGCGCCTAGAACCGCTCGGCCACCGCGGTCGGCGACTGGTGTTCATCGGCAACGATGTCTAGAATTTGCTCGCCATTACCGCAACTGCACTACCCTGAGAGGCGACTGGGTGGCGTTTTCATGTGAATCACGTTTTATGTTCCATCGGACAGATGTCAGTTGGCGTCTACTGCGTGAAGCGTCTGAAAGCGAACACTCTGCAATGCTCGTCGCAAGGGTCTAAGCCAGAGGAAGGAACTTTATGGTCTAGAGAATGTTTTCGCGACATTCTCTGGGTGATATTGTCATCCTTGAAGCCACAGTGGATTAACACAGGTATGCATCTGTCTTTGGGGTCCATGTCGACCCCTACGTGCAGTTTGTTTTTCCTCGGCACGCCGGCATCTTGGCAGCAGGACAGTGCAACGTGTTACGCAGCTCACAGTGTTCATGCGTGGTTCATACACCGTAATGAGTTTACCGTGTTCTCCGGGCCAACAGACTCCAGGATTTAAACCCAATGTAGCATCTGTGGAATCACGACGAACGGGCTGTTCTCGTCGTGGATCCTCAACCGAGAAACGTAGCGCAGCTGGCCTCTGCAATCGAGGCGCCACGGCCCACATCCCTGTCGGTACCTTCCAGGATCTCACTGACTCTTCCTGCTTCCTGCACGCCTCGCATTGGTCTGCGCTGCTGTATGTGATTATTCAGGCTTTTGACAAGTGATCACATTAACGTGACTGGACAGTATGAACCGTCACTACAAAAATGACAGATAAAGGGTGACGGATGTTCCGTAGTCGCCAGTCTAAGACATTAAAGTCGTCCGCCTCCGGTAGGTGAGTGGTCAGCGCGACAGAATGTCAATCCGAAGGGCCTGGATTCGATTCCCGGCTGGGTCGGAGATTTTATCCGCTCAGGGTCTGGGTGTTGTGTTGTTCTAATCATCATCATTTCATCCCCATCGACGCACAAGTCGCCGAAGTGGCGTCAAATCGAAAGAGTTCCATCCGGCGAACGGTCTACCCGACGGGAGACCATAGTCATACGACATCTACTATCTAATTTAAAGTCGTACAGTACAATCTTCGCCGGCCGCGCTACAGTCTGGAACCGCGCGACCACTACGATCGCAGGTTTGAATCCTGCCTCGGGCATGGATGTGTGTGATGCTCTTAGGTTAGTTAGGTTTAAGTATTTCTAAGTTCTAGGGGACTAATGACCTCAGAAGTTAAGTCCCATAGTGCTCAGAGCCATTTGGACCATTTGTAAAATCTTCACATGTCGCAGAAGCGGTTCTAGGCGCTTCGGTCTGAAACCGCGCGACTGCTACGGTCGCAGGTCCGAATCCTGCCTCGGACTTGGATGTGTGTGAAGTCCTTAGGTTAGTTAGGTTTAAGTAGTTCTAAGTTCTAGGGGACTGATGACCTCAGATGACCTCAGTCCCATAGTGCTCAGAGCCATTTGAATATTATGTCACATGCAAGAAGGCAGCACACTATTTACAAATACTTTTTTTTTAATCTTATGGGACTTAACTGTTATGGTCATCAGTCCCTAAGCTTACACTCTACTTAACCTAAATTATCCTAAGGACAAACACACACACCCATGCCCGAGGGAGGCCTCGAACCTCTCCCGGGACCAGCCGCACAAATACTCTTTACCATCACCTTAACAGCGCAGTGGAGGTCCCTCAGCGGTGAGCTGAATTCGTAAAGAAGCAGTTCCTCAAATTGTACGTTGCAAATACAATGCGCTATTGTAGGATAGTATGTGCAATATATAAGACTTTACATTATTTTTAGTGTCTTGGGTTGCTAAATAAAGATACCTGGCCTGGGTCTGCCGTGAAAAAATCTGAAGAATGGCGAACAACATAAACGTAACATCGCTCTGATGTCATCTTATGCCTAATCAAAGATTTGGATGCCTTTGCAGGAAACATTTCTACATCGTACTGTGGGTTGCTGTCATTGTCATGAGAGGTTTACATTTAAAGTAGGGAGTGTAGCTCTAGGCGGTCATTACTGTAGAAACGTCGCCTTCCATTCCGTAGCGCTGCGAGAGATCGCCAATGTATTTTTTCCACGGATCGTGCTTGATAGCAGACGCTTCTCACCACATTTTCAGAGTGGCAGCTTGGTCTTACTGTTAATGTGGCCTCTGAAGTGTTGATGAGACAGACACTGACCGATTGAGTCAGAGATGAGTAATTATTAATAACGGGCACTTAATGTTCTCGACGATCACAGTCTTCTGTCGCAGATAAATGCCATTGCTTTCGCAAAGGGAGCCAGTCGTTCGACATCTGGAGTTGCCTCTCATAAACAGTGTGCTTGTGACGGGGCATAATTAGAGGTCTGCAGATAAGGAACTGTGTTGCAACAGCATCTCATGCAGTATCACGCGTCGCTCGTTCTTTCGGCAGTGATTTATGCTGCTTGTTATATGCATGACCTTTTGGCATTGACACACGAACGCACGTGCGGAGCATTAGTGGAGTGGGAGTATTCCCAGAAAGATTAAACGAGGAAACTAGTAACACAGTTTGAAACAGTGCCAAAGCGGGGACGGGGTCATATGGCATGAGAGGGATACTTGACATACGCGAACATTTCATGAGTCTGTCTTGTGAATATGTATTCTATGTAAATTCTCTATACCTGCCTGCATTACAAACTTCCCATTTTCCGGACCTTCCGAAAGGAAAGTACATGGCATCATTTGATAAGTTAATCTTCAGTTTTTACTTAGATTAGTGAGTAATTTTAAAGGAGTCCAAGCGTTGGCGTGAAATGAAGGCTGAAACTGACTTTCGCGTCCAGAGGAGATACTTGGAAGGGTAGGGATGAACGTCTCGAAAGCTTAAATCCCATTTGAGATGGAGCTCAGGGATGCACAGGGATGAGGAAGAAAATCCCTCCTGCTCATTTCTAAGGAACCATACCGGCATATGGGATAATTGATTTTGTTGAATCACTGAGAACCTAAATCTGGATGGCTGAACCGTTATTTGAGCCTCGTACCGTCGGAATGAGTGTAGTACCTTAACCCCTCTCTCATTGTGGGAAACGTGCGCACATTCTCTTTGATTACGCCAATAGGAAGTTAGAACTCGTAGAGTGTAGTCACTGACTATACAGGGTGTTACGAAAAGGTACGGCCAAACTTTTAGGAAACATTCCTCACACACAAATAAAGAAAAGATGTTATGTGGACATGTGTCCGGAAACGCTTAATTTCCATGTTACAGCTCATTTTAGTTTCTCTTCCACCTACGCTCAATGGAGCACGTATCATGCTTTCGTACGGGATACTCTACCTGTGCTGATAGAACATGCGCCTTTACAAGTACGACAAAACACGTGGTTCGTGCACGCTGGAGCTCCTGCACATTTCAGACGAAATATTCGTACGCTTCTCAACAACAGATTCGGTGACCGATGGATTGATAGAGGCGGACCAATTCCATGGCCTCCACGCTCTCCTGACCTCAACCCTCTTGACTTTCATTTATGGGGGCATTTGAAAGTTCTTGTCTACGCAACCCCGGTACCAAATGTAGAGACTCTTTGTGCTAGTATTGTGGACGGCTGTGATACAATACGCCATTCTCCAGGGCTGCATCAGCACATCAGGGATTCCATGCGACGGAGGGTGGATGCATGTATCCCCGCTAACGGAGGACATTTTGAACATTTCCTGTAACAAAGTGTTTGAAGTCACGCTGGTACGTTCTGTTGCGGTGTGTTTCCATTCCATGATTAATGTGATTTGAAGAGAAGTAATAAAATGAGCTCTAACATGGAAAGTAAGCGTTTCCGGACACATGTCCACGTAACATATTTTCTTTCTTTGTGTGTGAGGAATGTTTCCTGAAAGTTTGGCCGTACCTTTTTGTAACACCCTGTATACAGTACTATTGTTTAAGTCTTCGTCTTGACGTTTGTCGATAAAGCCGGGTCTTCAGTCACAGCGCGTATCCACGTGCAACACGCTCATAGTAGCCTATGAAGGTTTTAAATTTCATGTGTTAAAATACGGATCTTTCGCTATGGCGTTTCGAGACATATAGGGAACATTCCTTCTTAAGCCTAGCAAGAGCTGCTCTTCCAACGTACCATACAATCACGTCGAATTATTCCGTTTAATTGCGAATGAATTTAATGCATTTCATAACGGTGGTAGTCGCCGCAGTGCCTGTGAATCGTACACTCCTGGAAATGGAAAAAAGAACACATTGACACCGGTGTGTCACACCAGGAACCGCGGTGTTGGTCGTCGAATGGCGCTAGCTGCGCAGCATTTGTGCAGCGCCGCCGTCAGTGTCAGCCAGTTTGCCGTGGCATACGAAGCTCCATCGCAGTCTTTAACACTGGTAGCATGCCGCGACAGCGTGGACGTGAACCGTATGTGCAGTTGACGGACTTTGAGCGAGGGCGTATAGTGGGCATGCGGGAGGCCGGGTGGACGTACCGCCGAATTGCTCAACACGTGGGGCGTGAGGTCTCCACAGTACATCGATGTTGTCGCCAGTGGTCGGCGGAAGGTGCAAGTGCCCGTCGACCTGGGACCGGACCGCAGCGACGCACGGATGCACGCCAAGACCGTAGGATCCTACGCAGTGCCGTAGGGGACCGCACCGCCACTTCCCAGCAAATTAGGGACACTGTTGCTCCTGGGGTATCGGCGAGGACCATTCGCAACCGTCTCCATGAAGCTGGGCTACGGTCCCGCACACCGTTAGGCCGTCTTCCGCTCACGCCCCAACATCGTGCAGCCCGCCTCCAGTGGTGTCGCGACAGGCGTGAATGGAGGGACGAATGGAGACGTGTCGTCTTCAGCGATGAGAGTCGCTTCTGCCTTGGTGCCAATGATGGTCGTATGCGTGTTTGGCGCCGTGCAGGTGAGCGCCACAATCAGGACTGCATACGACCGAGGCACACAGGGCCAACACCCGGCATCATGGTGTGGGGAGCGATCTCCTACACTGGCCGTACACCTCTGGTGATCGTCGAGGGGACACTGAATAGTGCACGGTACATCCAAACCGTCATCGAACCCATCGTTCTACCATTCCTAGACCGGCAAGGGAACTTGCTGTTCCAACAGGACAATGCACGTCCGCATGTATCCCGTGCCACCCAACGTGCTCTAGAAGGTGTAAGTCAACTACCCTGGCCAGCAAGATCTCCGAATCTGTCCCGCATTGAGCATGTTTGGGACTGGATGAAGCGTCGTCTCACGCGGTCTGCACGTCCAGCACGAACGCTGGTCCAACTGAGGCGCCAGGTGGAAATGGCATGGCAAGCCGTTCCACAGGACTACATCCAGCATCTCTACGATCGTCTCCATGGGAGAATAGCAGCCTGCATTGCTGCGAAAGGTGGATATACACTGTACTAGTGCCGACATTGTGCATGTTCTGTTGCCTGTGTCTATGTGCCTGTGGTTCTGTCAGTATGATCATGTGATGTATCTGACCCCAGGAATGTGTCAATAAAGTTTCCCCTCCCTGGGACAATGAATTCACGGTGTTCTTATTTCAATTTCCAGGAGTGTATTTCAGAATAACACCGGCCCTTCAAATTTATTTGCCGACACCGGGCTAGCGACCTTCAAGTAAAATGTCTCACCTGTACGGGAATATACATAATGGATGTACAAGTTTTTGACGGGTAGTTGACGACATATGGAAGTTGGGTCTGGACATGAGTCGTGCGCGGATAGTCAAATGGTAGGGTGACCGCTCGCCATAAGCGGCAAGTCTCCAGCAGATGGTTGTGTATATTTGCAGTTCCGAATACATTTAATGTATCCTATTTGTATGTATCGAGCAAGCGAACTTTCTTTACAGCATTTCGTCAGACTTCCCAAGTTCTAGGAAAACTTTTCTGCTTAGTTTGTTGCCGTGGTTGTCCCTTTCACGTGACAGAGTAAGCAAGACTGGAGGCAGAATATTAGTGGACTGGTTTTCGTCGTCACGCCGTCCACTGTTTTGGCTTAGTATACTAAAAGCAGTGCGATGATGTAAGATATTGCAGGACCAAGCGCTCAGAAATCGTGGGCTTATTTCACTCCTGCAGTACAACGGTTCGGAAAATCTCAATTGCATTCTTCAAAAAATTGATTCCGACTACAGCATGCACCTCTTCATTGTTTTAAGGCACTCAGCAACTTGTGTCTTACCTGTGCTTAAGGACTTTGAAGCCTGCGCAACCTAAAATCCGTTACATATTTTATAGACGTGTGCTGCGAACCATCGTCTTCAAGGACCAACTGCAAATAGAATGCAATGCTTAGTTCTCAACAACGAGAAATCGGCAGATATGAAAATAGTTCCTGGTGTGCCCCCCCAAGGAAATGTTACAGCTCCGTTACTGTTCGTTTTATGACTCGATTTACAACGTTGGATGGTCTTGAAGCTGTACACGGACGATTCTGTTGTATCTAAGGGAGACGCAGAGACAAAAAATTCAGCGAAATTCAGAAAACTTGCAGAAGATTGTTATTAAAAATATCAAAATTGTCGTTATTAGAAATTCGGAAATAGGTATCAAAGTTCATCATTACTTGATTGCACAGTTGGAGATCACTGCACATAAAACTAGTTGCAGGTATGGAATATGCCAGATATATTCATTAGAATAATTCTTTCATCCATGAAGGACGTGGCTTCGAAAACCCTCGTTAGGACAGTTGGTCGGCCGAAGTGGCCGGGCGGTTCTAGTCGCTTCAGTCTGGAACCGAGCGACTGCTACGGTCGCAGGTTCGAATCCTGCTTCGGGCATGGATGTGTGTGATGTCCTTAGGTTAGTTAGGTTTAAGTAGTTCTAAGTCTAGGGGACTGATGACCTCCGATGTTAAGTCCCATAGTGCTCAGAGCCATTTTTTAGGACAGTTGTTGAGTATTGCTTTTCAGTGTGGGATCCTTAGCTTGTTCAAATGGCTCTAAGCACAATGGGACTTAACATCTGAGGTCATCAGTCCCCTAGACTTAGAACTACTTAAACCTAACTAACCTAAAGACATCAAACACATCCATGCCCGAGGCAGGATTCGAACCTGCGACCGTAGCAGCAGCACGGGTCCAGACTGAAGCGCCTAGAACTGCTCGGCCACAGCGACCGGCCCTTAGCTTGTATGATTAGTAGAAGACATACAAAATATTCAGCGAATAGCCTCGCGTTTCTGCATAGGTTCGGTTAGTAAGAGCCAGACGCTACGAGAGAAGCTTCGTGGATTACGAGCCTACTGTTAAAATTCCAAGGGATAATAAAGTTCACAGTGTAGCGTCCGATACAGATCGTAAGACTCCACAAATATATTCGGAAGTAGGACCGTTTGTTCTAGATCTTCGTGTGTAAAATACTTCTGCAAATTAGGAGAGGCATTGCCCAGCATGGATTTATTTGGATGTGGAACACGTAACGTGTAAAGACTTGTGACGAATGTCTTATGAAGTTTTCAGACTACAAGACGCGCACTTGCTCCTTAAACACCCACTTCTTGTTGTAAGCTTTTGTGGAAATATTATGGTAAGAAAACCATGTTTCACCACTTGTAATAATACTACTGAGTTCCCAATTAATTTTTTTTTTTTTTTTTTAAATGAAGAAGCAAGCCAGACCCCTAAACAACATTGATGACCAAGAAGGAATAGGTGCAGTTTGTTTTTTATAGGTAAAACTTCAAATAGAATCAGCAACATTTTAAAAGGAAATGGTTTCTCTGTGCTTTTCTATGTCCGGCAGACTGTAGGTGGATGTCTCTTCCATTCAAAAGATAAACAACCAACAACTATCTACATCTACGTACATAATCCGCAAGCCACCGTGCGCGTATCACTACTATTAATTTCTTTTCCTGTTTCACTCGCAAGTAGAGCGAGGGGAAAACGACTGTCTATATGCCGTCATAGGATCCGTAATTTCTCGTATATTATCTTCGTGGTCCTTGCGCGAAATGTATGTTGGCGTTCTGGGGTCAGCTTCAAGTGCCGGTTCTCAATAGTGGTCCTAGCAAAGAACGTCGTCTTCCATCCAGGGATTCCCAGTTGAGCTCCTGAAGCATCACCATAACACTTGCGTGTTATTCGAACCTACCGGTAATAAATCTAACATCCCGTCTCTGAATTGCTTCGATGTCTTCCTTTAATCAGACCGAACACGGATTCCAAACACTCTAGCAATACTCAAGAATAGGTCGCACTAGCGTCCTATATGCGTTCTCATTGACTGATGAACCGCACTTACCGCATATTCGCCCAATAAATCGAAGTCGACCATTCGCCTTCATTATCATCTGCCGAGAGTATCTGTGCCTATTGCACAGAAGATCATAACTACTTAACATGGAACATCTCGCTGAAAAGCTTTTCTCTTGTTCGTGGCGCATTCGAGAATGATTTAATGGGATATTTGAAGGGTGCCCACATATGATTTTGGCTCCGCCCCAGTAGTGTGCGACACTTACCTTGTTTTCGTTTTCACGGGAAAAATGGAGTTACTGTATTACACAGAAAACCAAAACTGTCCACTGCTATTTCCATGGCGTGTTTCTCTGACGAACTGATAACATCTGTTTACGGCAGTACTGGTAGACACAAGCCATGCAGCCTGGATATTAAGCCAAAGAAGGGGCTTTTTTTTCCTATAATTAGGACTCGGTGATTACTCTTGATTTCTGCGGACATCAGACATAATATCAGGCGTAATAACTTCTTCCTGTATAAGGCCTTTGGAATGTCTTTGGGTAACTATAGGTACTCATTCTGCAATTTTGTGAACAGAACCTTTGTTTCATTTTTTCCGTCGAACGCTTATTCTTCTGTGTGGCTTTTCCGTTCTTCTATTCCTCTTTGCCGGACACTTAGGTTTCCGCTATTCTGACTGCCTTGTTTTAGCCGTCTTTTTTTTCCTCCTGTCTTCTATGTTTTCCTGTTGTCTAGTTACTAAGACCTTACTCCTCTTTTATATATTCTTGGATCTAATTTGAGACATCGTTCGTAGTAATTAATCATCACCAATTTCATGTCCTCTCTAACACCGGTACTTAATATTTTCTCCGTACCACCTTTTCTTGCTTTCGGCGTGATTCGTTAAATTTAGTATTACTCAAATGCAATCGATGTTTATAAACATGTCCATTGTGGACTATTGGGATTTACCGTTGATTGAGCATTTGATAAATACGACCTACAATATCGTGTTTATTTTATCTGTTAATTGATCGAATGTGAATTTCTTGGCATGGGCAGTTAGTTTTAAGTATGAAGTCCTGAATTTCACCAACTGCTTTATAGACTGTGATTCTGGATTATTCCGGTATCAACGGAAAAGTTTTTGATAGCAGTTGGCCTGTACATACACAAACTCTAATTTCGTATTATTGCCGACACATATCCTTCGTGAACCGTACTGTGGAACTTATTTGCCCTCGTTTTCTTTTACCAAGAAAGGTGGCGCTGTGGTTAGCATATTGGACTTGCATTCGGGAGGACGACGGTTCAAATCTTCGTGCGGCCATCCTGATTTAGGTTTTCTGTAATTTCCCCATATCGTTCCAGTCAAATGCTTTCTTCCTTCGGTTTCCTTTATGAACTTGTGCTTTACTTATAATGTCACATTTTCCCGGCCTACACTACTTTTCGAGTTCTGGCCGTGCTGTAGTTATGATACATCCCGTTGTTCACATCACTCAATACATTGTTAATTATTAGCTAAATGTCTTTCTTCGTCTTCTTCTTGTACTACTACTACTTTCATTGAGGATTACGTATCAAGTCTTGCTTTAGATTAGGTTTTTTTTAATCCAGGTTGCCGTTACTTTCAGCGAAATTTAGCATCTATTTCGCGAGATTTGCCAATAAAATATATCCCTGGTTGTTTTGACATTCCTTGATATACTTCGGCAGCGCAAACTGATGTGTGGTGTTTTGAGTTTCAGTTGCAGACGTAAGTGCTCCGGGGGATGTTGCCGTCAACACAATAGGCTGTTGGATTCCACCGGGATTCTGAGCCTACTTTACAGCTGGAGCAATGTGCGCTGCACACGTGATGTTGCTGCCCTCATAAATTCAACCGTCTACTGTCTCTCCGTGTATAATATTCACGATAATGTGTTAGAAATGCACTGCATACAAAAGTAATTCCACATTTTGATCTGGAGTCTCCAGTATGTTCGCTGCCATTTCTTAGCAGTAGGGACTTCCATACTCGGCGTCGGTACATGGACAAAGCGGGAGCTCTATGTCGCCTGCAAGTTCCTGCTTTGGTTGTAGTAGACTAGGAAGCTTAACTGAGTCGTGGGACACGGCATCGACAAACGTGACTGCCGCCTTGAGAATCTTCCAGATTCGCTCACACGTTTCAGTAACTATCTAATCAGGTGTTCACGAGGAATGCGGTTCAAATCCCTATCCGGCCTATCAAATTTAGATTTTCTGTGGTTTCGCTAAATCACATGAGGCAAACGCCGGAATAGTTCCTATGAAAAGTACTTGGCTGGTTTCCTTCCCGGATCCGTGCTTGTGCTGCAACCTTAATCTTCTCTTCTTATTTCTAAAGATGTATGTCGTACACTCATGAAATATCACCTTACAGTTCCTGTACGCTAGTGTAACAGTTTATGTTATAAGATAATAATTGTCTCGACTATACTGTCGTTAGCTTTCTTCGTTGCAGCCCGCGAGTGCTGGAAGTCATCTTATATATACAATTACTGCTGTTTGTCACTCAGCCAAGATATTACGGACCATAAAGGCTATACTTATATCGTCAGCTGTAAGCTTAACTGTGCTTCTCAAAAATCTAGGCCCCAGTATCCCCGTTCACAACTAACAGTTTCCAAATTTCGTTATGTGTTTACGTGAAAAAGGTGCACTTTGAGAAGTGTCGGACGCTTGCAAAGATTTTCGTAATTTACGAGTGTTTGATGTAACCTACTTCGTAGTAATCCGGTGTTCGCGATTTACTGTTACTGTGAATAAATAATATATTGTAATTCTTCATGCTTTCCCGGCGATCTGTTGACATCTTGGATATTCGGGAAACCAGCCGGACGTTC
Organism: Schistocerca gregaria; assembly: GCF_023897955.1. Lineage (NCBI taxonomy): Eukaryota > Metazoa > Arthropoda > Insecta > Orthoptera > Acrididae > Schistocerca > Schistocerca gregaria. The sequence continues at coordinate 198,781,351 of NC_064931.1, read as the reverse complement.
GCGTCGTTCTCGCACGATATATCAACAGCGTGCCTCGCGAATATCGTAGGAGAACGACGCGACCATCCGGCTGGATTCCCGAATATCCTAGATGTCAAATAATATATTGTTTCATATTAGTTCTCTCTTTTAATATGAGTGTATATTGCCTACATTTATCGTAAGCTAACGCTGCTATCGAACTTTCGTATTAAGTATAGCCTGAAAAACACTTCGGAGAAGTAGTAAAACTAGCACTACCAAGTTTTCTGTTGTTGTATTAGATATATCGTTTTTGGCTATAAATTACGTAAATTCCAAAAGACTACTGGTAATATTTGTAGCATAGCAAACTCATTAATTAAAAGAGAATGAGCAACTTTAGTATAGCCGGCCGCGGTGGTCTCGCGGTTCTAGGCGCCCAGTCCGGAACCGCGCGACTGCTAAGGTCGCAGGTTCGAATCCTGCCTCGGGCATGGATGTGTGTGATGTCCTTAGGTTAGTTAGGTTTAATTAGTTCTAAGTTCTAGGCGACTGATGACCACAGATGTTAAGTCGCATAGTGCTCAGAGCCATTTGAACCATTTTTTGAACATTAGTATAAAGTTGTGTACTTACTATTCTGTAAACTGTGCTGCACCAGGCAAAAACTGTTTACTTTTCTGTAAAATATTGCACCAGGCACCCTCTGTGTTTCCTATAATCAGGCGTTGGATAATGCAGCCCCACTGTGTTTCCTATTATCGGCCGTTGTATGAGATGTTTGCTATTCGTAAACAGCGGGAAATCGCCCTGACAACTATCAGGCGATTGGAAGCTGCTGAGAATGGATGTGTTGAGAGGGCTACCAAGAGTCGTGTACCAAAGATACTTGAGGTATCTCCTGTGAACACTGCCTTGCCTGCAGGAAATACCAGCCACATCCTTACCCGTGCACTTCACTGTAAGTTGCTCGTCAGTAATGGGTCTGGGCGTCCTGTATATGGTAGGCAGGTACCAGGGAGGACTGAGGGTGTTATACCGATCCTACAAACAAACAAATCTGAGGTGCTGTCTTTCACTGAAACTGAGCCAGTGGGACTCACTTCACCTGTTCTGGGGACACCTGCTTTGTCCTGTGTCAAGAGGTCTATTAATCGTCGGCAGGTCAAACGTACGACGGACAATGGTACCCTTTAGGAAAATGGAAGCAAAGGATGGGAAGGAACTCCAGGTACACTCAGCGTGTATGCCTGGAGGCTTCATTCAACGCGTTGAAGAGGCTGTTCTGGCAACCATAGAGGGAACAGAGTGCAACCAACTACAGCTTGTATCTTAGGCACAGAGAGCTGGTTAAAATCTGATGTTGACAGTAGTGAGATCTTTGGGGAACTTTTAAGCGTATACTGAAAGGATAGGGAAACTGGAAATGGAAATGTTGTATTTATCGCAGTATACAAGAAGCCCAAATCCACGGAGATAGAAATTGAAGATGTATGCACCAGATTCTCCTCCTGATGTAACCGAAACCCGTAGAGAAAACAAAGGTCGGAAATGAAGTTTATGTTGATTTCTATTCCCATTTTCTGTACGAGTTCCGGAACTCTCGGAACCGAGGTGGTGCATTTGTGTGTGTGTGTGTGTGTGTGTGTGTGTGTGTGTGTGTGTGTGTGTGTAGTAGTAGTAGTAGTAGTAGTAGTAGTAGTAACTGCGAGAAGAGACAGTAGCAGGGGAAAGGAACGAATGAGATAGTAGCAGTAAGATAGAACTGTGACAGTGAGAGGAGACAATAGTAGTAGGACAGAGACAGGAGACAGTGACAGTTGGAGAGCCACAAAGAGATAATGACAATGAATTGTGCCGAATGAGTGAGTGAGAATGGAAAATGGGGAGCGGATGGGCTTGGGAGACTTACAACGATGGTCTAGTGGGTGTGAGCGAGCTCAGTTAGGGCAGCTTGTGCGAGTGTCAGGTGAGTTGCACGTTAAAAAGAGCGCGAATATGTTCGCTTGCCAATACTTCTGCGAAAATTGAGGAAGGTGGAATGAGGTAGCTTGTGCCCCACTTTTCAGTCAAGAGTCTTTTAATACAGAGGAGGATGTTCGCTATTTTTGTGATCCGATAGGAGCATTTTTCCGCTGGTTTCTTTTGTTGCAACAAGGAAATAAATCACGAAACCATTTTACACCTTTCTGTTGTGAGTGTGTGGAGTTCTATATAAATCTGTGTTCTGCAGTGGCTACGTATTTTCGTCTTCGTAAAGGAACATCATTACCAAATCTTCCGTGAGGCATAGCTTCTCACTCGCCCAAATCAGGTGACTTACGAAACTACGAGCTCTGTCCCATTTACGTGAATCGCTGTTTGTTTTTAATAATTCCTAGAAAACGAACCGCATTTCAGCGAACGTAAGTGATTAATCTCCGCAGAAGTTGTGGATCACGTGACTAGAACGTTAATTAGTACAGTGCTGATCCGCGATGGATTTCAAACCGAAGCTCATTTTTATCGATGCTAACCATTTGCACACAGTCTGATGTTATGGAACTGATCGCCGTCAGTCCTGCTTTCTTCCCTTTGTTGGCCAAGAACTAGTGATTAAAATTCCTTCCGCCATCAGGATTGAACCGGTTGCCTTCGGGTCAAGCGCTGCCATTCCACAGCGATTAAGCATCTTGATAAGCTATGAATCGGAATATGTAACAAACAACTTCGGAAACTGGTATGCGTTGTCGTTTGGCTCGTCTGCTTTTACTACAGCTTGAAATATCAAACTACCAGTCCATTACCATCAGGTGAAATAAACGCATGGGGCCAAGGAACGAATTAATAACGCTTTATACATCTCTAATCGTGTGGTTCTCAGTTGGCAAATATCCGCCATACTGCTTAGAATTTTTGATGTGAGCAAGTTCTAACTTATGAACGGGGGGGGGGGGAGGGGGGACCTGTAATGTTCGAATATAGTATACTGCTTTACACAGTCACGTCGATTAAGTATGTAGGCATAACTTTGCAAAGCGATATGAAACGGTTGTAGGGAAGGCGAATGGTCAACTTCGATTTATTGGACAATTCTAGGAAATCGTAGCTCATCTATAAAAGAGTCCGCGTATAGAACACTTGTACGGCACATTCTTTGAGTACAGCTCGACCGTATAAGATTCCCACCTACTCGAATTAAAGGAAGCATTACGCAAATGTTTCGCGAACTCAAATGGGAGTCCCTGAAAGGAAATAGAAGTTAGTTTCGCGAAATAATCCTGGAAACGTTTACAGAACTAATATGTACGACTAACTGCAGAATGACCATACTGCAACCAACATTCTTTTCGCGAAGAAAAGAAATTAGGGCTCGTAATGAAGCATGTAGGGAGTCGGTTTTTTCCTGGCCCCATTTGCGAGTGAAAGAGAAAAGGGAATGACTTTGCAGTAGTATGACGTACCCTCCGCCGGCCGTTGTGGCCGAGCGGTTCTAGGCGCTTCAGTCTGGAACCGCGCGACCGCTACGGTCTCAGGTTCCAATCCCGCCTCGGCCATGGATGTGTGTGATGTCCTTAGGTTAGTTAGGTGTAAGTAGTTCTAAGTTCTAGGGGACTGATGACATCAGATGTTCAGTCTCATAGTGCTTGGAGCCATATTAATAAAGTTTAAGCTGTTATTCACAAGGCATATAACTTGTTTATGGTTTTGTTTGCTTTGTTCAAAATAAAGTTATGCTGCTAAAAAGTAAAAATATCATAGTGTTCAAATATTAACGTTACTGACCGTAGGTGAAGCTGTCGGGAAAGTTCTTCTTTAGGGATATTGTTCCACTCGTGTGTCACATTGGTTTGAATGTTGATTATGTCGTCATGTGAATTTCTGTAGTTTGTCGTTTTGTGGTAGGTTCGTATTGATAACTCCAATTCCCGTCACCTGTGATGATATTTTCCGGAAAAGACACAACAACATTGACACACTACGGCCGCACGTCAACTACTTTACACAGCGTGCTCACAACTGAGTGCTCGAATGCACGTTGGTTCATTACAATATGTTAGTTCAAGTTGTCACCATGGTTACTGCGCTGACGTTGCTTATTCGCCAAGAATAAAATCACACACTGTACTTATTGGACGGACGATATAGATATACGCTGAGGTGACAAAAGTCATGAGACAGTTGGCTGTAGTATCGCGTACACAACGTATAAAACGGCAGTGCATTGGCGAACTGTCATTTGTACTCAGGTGTGTCATGTGAAAAGTTTCCCGGCGTGATTATGGCCGCACGACGGGAATTTACAGACTTCGAACGCGGAATGGGCTGTGTCAGCAGACGCGAGTGCCGTTGCTAACAACACGACATCGCCTGCAGCTCCTCTTTTGGACCCGTGACCATATCGGTTCGACCCTAGACGACTACAAAATCTTGACCTGGATAGTTAAGCACGGTTTCAGTTGGGAAAAGCGGATGCTATGGTTCGAGAGTGGTGAGACCCCACGAAGCCGTGGACCAAAGTTTTCAACAAGGCACTGTGCAGGCTGGTGTTAGCTCCATAATGGTATTGTGTTTACATGTAGTGGACTGGGTCCTCTGCTTCAACTGAACCTCTCATTGACTGGGAATGGTTATGTTTATCTACTTGGAGAGCATTTGCAGCCATTCATAGACTTCACGTTCCCAAACAACGACGGAATTTTTATGGATGGCAATGTGCCATATCAGAACATTCTGGACAATTCGAGTGAATGACTTGGGCATCCAGATTGCTCGACGCGAATCCCACCCAACATTTATGGGACACAATCGGGAGGTTAGTTCGTGCAAAAACTCCTGCACTGGCAACACATTCGCAGTTACGGGTGGCTGTAGAGGCAGCATGGCTCAGTATTTCTGCTGGGGACTTCCAAAGACTTGTTGAGTCCATACCACATCGAGTCGGTGCACTACGCCGGGCAAAGTTGGTCTGAGAGTATATTAGGAGGTATCCCATGACTTGTGAAGTTGCTTAAGTCTTGGTAATATGACTGTGAAATGGAAACGTGAAGGAAGACCCACAGCTAAATTTAGACCAAGCAGTCCCCGTGTACTGAGGGACATGGACCGTCGAGCATTGCGGAAGGTGCTTGTAAAAAATCGCACAAAATCAGCGGAAAGAATCACTTTTCTGTTCCGAAGTGCTGCCAGCAGTGTAGCTAGTATAATGACTGTGTGTAGGGAGTTAAAAGGAATCGGAAACAGTGGTCGAGCAGCACCTTGATAAGCCACACGTTTCAGCAATCAGTGCTAGGTGACGCTTGAGGCGGCCTAAAGATCCACGCCTCTGGACCGTGGATGAATGGAATCTGATGATTTGGAGTGATGAATCATGCAATGCTGTGTGGTAATCCGAAGGACTGGTTACCTGACAGTGTGTAGTGGCAACAGTGAAGTGCGGAAAAGCTGATGTTACGGTATTGCGGTGTTTTTCGTAGATACGGTGTTTTCCCCTTATTGCGGTTAAGAAAATACTAGATGCGGAAGGATATGAGAGGAAATGTTCCGATACTGTGACTGTTTGTGTCAACATGCCAGAACACCCTGTAAGAAAGCAGCATATGTGAGGCAATGATTTTTGAACAGTAACATTCGTGAATCGCTAGTCTGTTCATAATCCTGACCTGAAGCCAATGGAACGCCTTTGGAATGAGTTGTAACGTCGACTTCGCTCCAAACCCCACCGTTCAAAGTAATTACCTTCTCTGGTTTCGGATATAGAGGAAGAATGGGCTGCCATTTGGCCACAAGCTTTCAGACATCTCGTGAAAATGCCTTCTGTAGAGTTCAAACCTTCATAAAGGCGAAGGGCGGGCACAACCCATTTAATAGGTGTCCAGGGGCTTTTCATCAGATAGTGTAATGAGGAATGTTTCGCAACAGGCATCAAACTAAATGGTTTAAGGTTATCGCCATTGATAGAAAATTACGACTAACTAGGTCGCTCAAGCCACAGGAAGTTGGCCAGATTTCCCTACAAAGAATGGTCAGAACTTTAAAATTTGAGAGAAGATTCTTCGATACACACCCATTAGGCTGCACGTGGAATATGCACTTGGAAGAATACAGCGTGGAGAGTGCTGGTTGAGCATCAGTTACAGCATTATCATAAACAACATGTGCGAGCAATGATGAGCTGATGGTTGTGAATCGAGAGTTCAGTTCTATTAATGGACTATATGGTGATGCACTCACTGGTTCTTTTTCTTGAAGGATCCTGTACCATCGAAAATAACGTAGACTCTGAAGGTTTTTGACACCGTGTATTAATTAGGTTTATTTCGTACCAAGAACGGTGTCGTATTTAGCGATCTGCAGTAACTTTATGATCTCATCACTATCGTCGGATCGATAATAAGCGCTTCGCCTGGAGTAACTACAAAGCAGATGTTGTTGAACTGTTGGATATTGGAGGAGAATTAAATAATTGACGCCACATGCGCATCGAAGGAAATGGTACCGGACTGTTTCACATGAGGAATTAACTATGAGAAAATTTTTGTGCAAGATGTTTACACGTTTGTTGAATACTGATGAGAAGCGTATACTAAAACGAAAACGCTAGAAAAGTTTCGATCATTTCAGGATTACGAGGGGACTTCAAAAGAAAGTTATACTTTATTAAGGGCAGGCCAAGTAAGTTTCATGGAATGCTGCAATACACTTAAATGATACCGAAACAAAGCATAATTTTCCAAAGAAGTCGCCAAGTCTCTGTAAACAAATGTCTGAACGTTCTACCAATCGTTCAGTTCCTCGACAGTAGAAGCCCTCTCCATGTTCACGGAAGCCATTCGAGAACTGCTATGTGGAAGTCTTCATCATTGGGAAAATCACTCAACCCCTCTGATGAAAACACCAGAATTTCACATTGAATCTGTGTCAATTTAGTCGTTTTGCACATAAGACTCGTACTGTCCCGCGTACTTAGACACTGGAGTACGTTTCCAGTTGCCGCCCCATTTCACTCGCACGCTGCGATTCACGTGTTATCCTTGCAGCAGCAGAACTGTGTCTACAGGAAACCCAGCACAGCCAAAGCTGAGGTCCAGAAGAAGCTACAGCATTGAAAGAACTGTGGATTTCTCAATTTGAGAACAATTCGACCTGGCCACCCCTTTCGGAAACCGTCCCACCTGGACCTGAACAGAAATAGATTGTGTGTAGGTCACTTTTTTAGCCGCCCTTGATCTGGAGTTGGAAGATCCAGGAGTAACCTCCAGAAATGGCACTTCCCTGTTGATTCCACCAACTGTGGAGAACATCACGCATACTGGTCTGTCACCTATGGCCTGCATCTTGCGCAGATCATCATCTACTTGCGACTCGGAGCGCTATTGATGTTGCAAACTTTTGAGAAACGGCAGTGTAGCTCAATAATTCTTTCTGTCTTGTTTTTAATGCTAATTACCATTTAGCGTATTTGATTGTGACTGGAGTCCACTCGCAAATGGAGCGATGGAAAAATTACTGTCTATACACCTTCGTACAAGCCCTAATATCTCTTATTTTGCCGTCGTGGGTCCTTATGACGTACGTTGCGGTCAGTAGAGTCATACTGCAGTCAGCCGCAAATTCTGGTTCTCTTAATTTCCTCAACAGTGTTTTGTGAAAAGAACGTCGCTTCTGTCCAGGGATACCCATTTGAGTTCACGGAACATATTGATCGAACCTCCCGGTAACAAATGTAGCAACACGCCTCTTAATTGCTTCGATGTCTTCATTAATCCGACCTGGCGGGAATCCCAAACACTCGTGCAGTGCTCAAGAGGACTTTAAGTAAAAAGATTTTAAGTGCGAACCGTTGGAACCACCACCCTATTCACCAGATTCGGCACCTCCTGATTTTTCACTATCTGCATCTACATGCATATTTGTGCAATCAACCATACGGTTCATGGGTGAGGGTACTTGCCACCACTACTAGTTCCTTTTCGCTCACCAGAGTGGATTCACTCTAAAGGGAACTTTGTCGAAAAATAAGTACATTTTCACCATAATGTTTAATATAGCTGGCCGTTTCTTAATTGTTCAGAGTATAGCATCAGGAAGAAATAAACCTTCACCAACTTTAAGTATAGCGTAACAAAATCACAATTGCATTGTTATCAACGCTTCGTCTAAGTAAATTGACTAACCAATTCCAGATTTTGATTTAGTTCAGTTTCATGATGGCAGAAAAGGCGACGACGTGAGTAAATGTTTCTACGTGATCACTGTGTGTAACTCTAATCGAAAAGAAAGCGTTCTTTTGAGGAAGAAGCTGTTGATACCTTCAGAAATGAAACCTTAATCACAAATATTTTTTCATTGTTGATATGTCACTTTTGCATATTATTAAGCTGGGAAGCTTGTAATAAACAGGGTCAGAAAAAAATAGAAAATTGAAGGTGAAGAAGATCGTTACATAAATATTCGATTATCGATGTGCGGCTTTAGAGCGTAAGATAGAAGGGGTAGTCTTCCGTTTAAAAAAACAGAAGATTATAAGGGTACAAATTATAAGGGTACAATTTCACGAAGAGATTTTGGAATATACGTGTGCACGCATTTTCTGCGAAATGCATGCAGAAGGGCTTCGATATTTCGCAATCATTAGTGTGTTAGATTTGATGCCGGACATTTTTTATTTTATTTATTTATTTTTGCCTGAAGTACCACGAATACCGCACACAAACACTAACGGTAGTTTCAACATTTAGCGTGCATCGCCACATCAATCCTAGAAGGTTTCGTACATATCCCCGTTCCAGTAACCATAACAAAAACTGGACATTTGTTAGCGAATCGCGTGTGAAATAAAACCAAGCCAACCACTGACTTCTCGTGTCACGTTAACATGAGATAGTTGATAGTGATTAGCGGTCTCGTATAAATGACACTGAGGCTGTTCCCAGTTCCTGTAGCCGAGATGTGTTCCCGAACTGGGCTGACACCAGTTGTGTATCCAGTTGTCTGCTTGCCTTCCTACAAGAACCATAAAACAAATTCCGGCCACTCAGCAGATTTTTCCAATATCGGGCGGACACATTAAAGTTGTGCGACGCGGATGCTGCTATCTCGGCTTAGATTGCTGTCTCTCCGACTTTCTTGTAGCGAAGGACAGTCGTATTCAGAGGCGTGCCTCCTCCTTCTAACCACCAGTATCGCTCATATATCTCTCTGCGAACTGTTAATCTGTTTTCTTTTCTTGTATTTCTGCGAAAGTACGCCATGTGTATGCGACCTACACTACTACTGAAGCAGCTTTGCTAACAGAGTAACTGGGTTCATAGTTAATTACCTCTGCTGTGTTTCTTGGACGTGTGCCTTCTCGTACTCATATTCATCCAAGAAACAATACTTTTTTTTCTGTTTCATGTGTCTTGGGAGAATGGATGCAATCATGTAAAAGACGTTAACTAAACAAAAATGTGGTGGGGATGTATTAGTCAGAAAATATAATCTCGAAATTTTAGAGCTATCTTGTTGAGACTTGAGAGATTTCTATTTACGTATAATTGGGCTTGCGAAATTTGGTTTTTGATTATATTTTTGTTTGAATTACCATCATCCGCAGCAGCTGTTCAAATCAGTTATTATTGGTTTCTCTGTCATAAGCTTACTGCACTAAAATTAGAAAAAGAGTTCTACGCCAGTTATTTGTAAAGCATCTTCTGTGGTTATTCTGCAAAGTGGATACATATGTTTGTCCATTTTTGCCTGTTTTGGATTAAAACCAACATTTTCGTCTATAACGTTGGTGTGCATTTCACCTACAGTGTTTCTGCCTCTCGTTTACATATTCTCCGAGCCACTGCTTCTTTCCTCTTTGTTAACTTGTATTTTGTGTTTCTCTTAAATGCTCTTGGCGAATGTTCGAGTAGGTTCTTCCACGAGGCCATAGAATACTTTGTTTGATAACAATAATCTTGTCCTCTGTTGATAGTTACCTTGTACCCATGAGATGTTCAGCTGTAAAAAGGAAAAATATTGTTGCTGGCATTAGGTAAGCTTGAACGTGTATTGCACATAGTATCTGGATGAGTTTTATGCTGTCAAATTTTACGCTTTCCATTGAAACTACAGCATGAAACAACCGTGTACTGTATGTTTGAGTATGAAGAGATCAGCATTTCCACATAATCACACAATGTACGTAGCAGTAACGCCATTTACATTTTTCCTATAAGAAAATATTACACAGCTGGTTTCTCATTCAGGAATGGCATTTGAATGCTGTTTGCTTGTGAGACAATCGTGTTATCCCTCTTGAAAGAATGAGACATGTCAGAATTAGACGAGAATGCGCTTTATTGTTCAGCAGTATTGTGGCTCACATTGATTGGGATCCCACTACTCTCGTGCAGATATGGAGTCAGTGGATTCAGGAGAATCGTACTCAATTCCAGACTCACATGACTAGCGCCCGAATGGACAGATACAGTGTTTTCCTAGCTTGCAGAATTGTACAGTCACATCTCAAACATTGAGTCAGGAAATGGGCTTATTTGCAGCAAAATAATTATCTACGCGGACAGTGCGGCTACATATGGAGCACTGCAGACGATCGGCACTGTGTCCATTGTTGCAACTTCCCATGATGCAGCAGTAGAGGCACCAAATAACAACACTAGACACAGTAGTGGAACCACATGTTGCGTCCACATACAGCATCATGCTGTACGTTCCTATGTGTGAAAGCTCTGACGAGAAAAAATTTTGCCAGACTGTAGTCATCGTCGTATAGGTCCGACAGCTGTTGTGCCAGTATGTGATGCCGTTGGGCAGATGTTCACCTCCGATTAGTATAGCCAGTAACTTGGACAGCAGGCATTACATTTCTGACATATTAAGATTAGCAGCTATACCCTAGCTTCGAGATATCTGTGTTATATTATCTTTTGACAAGTCTCTAGGTCTCTCACATGTTGAAACATCTGGTAATGGTTTTCCAAGAGACCGCTGCACAACCATTGGCTGATTTCTGAGACTGATTAACTGTGGAATAGAGTTGAAGCAGCATAGAATGAGATACCCGTATCTGTAATTCGAAAAAAGTTCAGCTTGACATCTGGCCAGCAAGTATTGTTAATGCCAGAGGTGGCAGCACTGTGTAGTAAATTCTTCGCTGTATACACCCTATACCCCCCCCCCCCCCCCCCGCCCCCGCCCTTTCCCTCCGAATCAGCAATAGATGTAATCATGTATCTTCCTACTTTACTATATATGTACAATAAGTAAAATTTTGTGATTTGCTATTCTTCCTGGTGTTACAATTTGAATGGTCATTAGTGTATTTGATTACTGGTTTCAAGCAATTATGTTAATCTTTAGTTCAGCCAGTGTTAATAAATTGTATAAAGTACAAAACAATTGCTTGGATAAATTTTTTGTGTATACCCCATTTTTTAACATTGATCAATCAGAAGATCATAATTGTACAAAAGTAATAATCACATAAATCATAAAAAAATCTTGCAATTAAGGACGTACAGATTCTACAAGCATAATATTGATCACAGTAATGTGTTATTGTCATCTTTATGTACTATTTAGCACCAGATTCAGTCTCTGAAAGCAATGATGTCTTGTATTTTTTTAATACAGTCTTTCACTAAATATGTGTCATTTTTCTTACAGTATGGGTCGGATGAATTCGGCCATGACTCCCCACGATACACCTCACCGAAGGCAGGAGGGCTATATGGCGGAGAGCCATACTACCTTGGTGAGTGAGCTATATAGTCAACTAAATTAAAAAAAAAAATGCTTCTTTGTTTTTTCTTCCAAACTTTTTAAAGAGGGATTTACATTTCTTTAAAATCTGTTAGGACAGAAATTATTATTCAATCAATCCGATGTACTGTATTTGAAAATTACTGCAGAAAATGTGACAAAATAAAAATGAGATACAGCACAAACTAAGATCAATTAATAGAGTTCTCCTGTGGTATTTGTTTGAACATTTCAGAAAAGTTTATCTTGTTAATATGCAACAGAGTTGTGGAATATTTTTATTTTTGTGATAATTGCAGTTTATTTAGATTTTGTGAGGTCCTTATGATCTATTCCACAATCTCTGCATTGGGATTCCTTGTACAAGAAAAGGGAGACATGAGTGGATAGAAATAAAATCTGTGTGGGGAGATTGGTGAAGATTGTGTGTTGTGGTAGTCTGTTCAAGCTGTAATTGGTAATTAACTTGTGCACTACTGAGACAGCCCAGCCAATAAGAAGTACCAGTTTAAAGGCATTCAGATTTACCAAAACAAAGCACTTGCACTAATGTGCAGATCATCATTGCCTGCTGTGACTAGATATATTACAAGTAGCACCATGTAGCAAAAAGTTTGAAATTTCAAAAAACAACACTAAAATGATTTGTTCCTTGAATGAAATCACAACTGTAATTGTCTGGGTTGCAGTGCCACTTAAGAATGTGACAAAGTCATCAAAAATGAACTGCCAAATTTACATCAACACAGGCTTCAGTAGCCATTGTCAGTTTCAGTAAGTATTCTGGGTGTGTGACTGCCATGTTATAATATGCGATTTGTTTTGGTTGTGTCGCACAGTTAGGAGGACACTGATAGGGACACACGGAGACTCAAATCAAATTCTGTGAGTCAATAATTAATCTCAGATAATATGTTTGGGATCAAAGCAAATTGATCTTTTCACTGTGTAAGGTAAGGTCTTTTTAGGATTTTGAATAAATGGCCCGTATCCCTCCTAGTTACACCAGTACATTAACAAAATCTATTATGATGATGATGGAGCTAGCCAAATAATTGTAATATCCTGTAAATTTGTGATATTTATAATTCATGTTTGGGTGTATATTCCAGTTTCTCTTATATGCAAACAACTTATGGTTTATAAATATAAAATGGGAAAAAATAGTGACCATTCGTGTATTTCACTTTCAACAACTGTAGGGTCAAGAAAGATCACATTTTATTGCGCTTACTTGAAAATCAGATTGATTCTTTCAACATTCCTGAACTCGTATTCCTGGAATATAGTGTTTGTATGTAGTGTTATTGTAGGAGATTTGTAAAGCTAAGAAATTTATGAACTGTCAATTAAATATGTACTGTAAAAATTTTCTTTAGATGGTGCAAGTGGTGGTACTGGTGATCCATGGACAGGTGGTGGTCAGCTGCAAACCGGCCACTATTCTGCATACAGTTCTCCAGCTATCCTGTCAGGAGCACCACCGTCTACACATTTGTCACAGTCTACCTTTCCTCCACCACCAATCCATCTTGCTCATGATGCCATGGTAGGTAACTCTAAAGATGCAATTACTAATCGTAGTTGGAATGCCTCATAGATTTTCCACATATTTGATGACTAAATTTGCAAAACAAAATTTCTGGCTACAGTATATATAATCATGTATGTGACAGAATTGACGACTTTATGGCTGACAGCACTCAGGGGAGAAACTGTCAGATCTGAATACAGCAAATGTATGGATCTGTGCTGGTGTATACACCTACAAAGATGATTGGGAAATAAAGGACTGAGTTTGAAAAGTGGAATCACATTTCGACTTGTAACAGCCTAACTACAATTGGGGGAAAAATCGTTTCTTGTACTCAAAAGAGTCAGGAAACATATCAGCTGCATTTAACAAGAAACAGGAGTTAAAGTATGTGGCTTATTGGATTTTTTTCACTATGACAGCCAACGGCCATATCAAGTCTCTTTCTAGGGAAGGATGAGGATTTATGAACATGGAAGGGAACAATGATAACTACCAGCTTTTTCTGTGCTTTAACTGGAACATGTATGGTGGCTCCTAAACTTTCACCTCCTGTGCAGAAAAATGCTAACAGTCCTGTATCCCTACAAGACGAAACTAAATTTGTACAGTTCATATCTGTAGTCAGTAGTAATAGCAACAAAATCTGTGCCTTCTTTGCTCTCTGGATTGGCTCCTTCACACATTGTTTTGTACTGGCTGGCACAAGTTCAGTTTCTTTATGGAGCCATTTGTTACTTTCATTCACACTCTGTTTTCGTGGTATGCTTTTCATTATCAATATCTTTCAGTTGTGATGCTGGATATTTCCAGTACATTGGTCATTATCTTCTTCCTGTTTCTGTTGGCATCCATCTGCCTGTCTCCCAAATGTCCAACTTGGTGCTATAATGACAAAAATTGTGCTGGTATTTTTCTGTTTTATGACTGGCTATGAACCCTGTGGTAACCAATTGGGTACTTAATACAATAAAATGTAGGAAATTTACTATCATAACTACTCGTAGCAGTGTACGCTTTTTGTGACAGTGACACAAATGAATAGGATAGTGTGACTAGTGAACATATGATAATTGTAGTTAGTGCAAATGAACCAGAAATAAGAGTGTTTTAAGTTTGCTGTGTGAAGATGTGATATAGAAATTACCAGAACATTCCTCCAAAGAAAGTAACATAAATCTTTACTTCTTATTCAGAGGCATTAAGTAGATCAAGAGTGTAAATTATGCAGTATTTTATTTGTTTCATTAGAAAAATCTGCTTGACAATGAATTTACTTGTGTCATTTCAGGCTTACGGAGCTATGTCGCCAGGTGGCGTTACGAGCTCTCAGCAAGATAATTCCCTCCTCGGTACTCAGTCTGCCACAAGTCTTCCGCCAATGTCAAGTTTTCGTGGTGGTGGAGGGCAAGGTCCAGGTCCAGGTGCTGGGACAACCCCCACCACAGCGGGCACTGCTGTGGGAGTTCCTACTTCAAGCCCTGCAACTGCTGCTCTCTATGTTAGCCCACAGCCAACTACACCAGGGGACACACTTGGCAAAGCATTGGCATCAGTAAGTAAAGATAATGGTGTTGCCTATTAATTGTGTGTATCATTTAGAATTTCATGGTGAGTTTCAGAAACTGTTCATCTGTGTCTTGCCACACAACAGTATTCTGTATTTTATTGACCTCTTTCAGAATGCTGCATTCACCATAGTCTTAATTCAACTAATGATAACTTCATAAGCTTTGCGCTAGTATAAATAATATTGTTGTTATACAAGGTGTTCATTTTAACTGAAGACATTGAAATATCTCAAAAACTACATATAAGATAAAATATATGTAATGTCAATTTGTTTGTCTCAGAGGGGGACATCCAGTGATACCACAATCAACCCCCTGCCCCACCCTGTGCATGGGTACAGGGGGGCAACTTTCAGATCTTCAATGGGAACCCCCATTTTTTATCGTAGATTATGATTCTACAACAAAACCTACATACGTTTTGTCTGAAGCAGTTTCTTCATTTTGCCACAGATGGCACTGTAATCAGTGGAATATGAATGGGTACACAATCATAATTTACAACATGCTACTTAGTGGCCCTTGAATATCCATTAGCACATAGGACCTCACTTCTATGCCATGAGGGGAGGACAGACCAGTATTTCATATCTTCTTATTGGAAACCCCATTCGCAACATTGTATTCCTCCAACATATCGAACAGGGGCTACTTGATTGTTCAGACGTAGTACCACCAACTTCAATACACTTAGCGATCTGTTTTTTCAAATGACCGTACACAGGACAGAAGCATATCTGCGGGAATGTCAGCACAGGCATTTCTGTTGCAATTCACTATGTCTTCATGACCTGTTGACACTTGCTGGTACACCTTATCTTTTAAATATCCTCACAGAAAGAAATCCGGGCATCAAGCAGGCCAATTAATAGGGCCACCTCTGCCAATCCACTAACATGCATAAACATGGTCCGATACTTACTGTGCTTCAGTTGCATAATGTGCTGGACAACCATAGTGCTGAAACTACATATGTTGTCGAATGTCCAGGGCAATATCCTGCAGTCGTACTGATAGTCCCTGTTCCAAAAATGTTTGATACTTGCATCCATTCAACATGCTGTCTATAAAATACGGACCAATGAGTTTGTTCCTCATGATGCCACACTATACTTTAACTGACGTAAACAGTGGGGATTGTGTACACTCCAGTAATGCATGTTATCCTGGTTAATGCTATCATGGCTTGTGAATGCAGGCTCATCAGAAAATAGTACCTTGGCAAAGGACGTGGGGGTCTTTGGCATTTGTTGGCATGCCCATTCAGAAAACACAACACAGTTATGGAAATCGGTGCCATAAAGTTCTTGATGCAGTGACACGTGGTATGGTTGATACTTACGGTGATGCAATATTATGACAGTAGCACCTACAGACATACCAGAATCGCAATACTATTGCTAGGTGCTTATTCGTGGGTTGTGGTGCACTGACACTGATACAGCTGTTTCATTAGCTTCTCCTGTAAGGTGTTTGCTTTGTTTCCTTTTGCTGGTCTATACTCTGTCATCAGGCATAAATGCTCCACAACCTTGTAAAAGAACAAATGAAAGCGAGCTTTCTCTGGAAAACGCTCGGTATACAAGGTAACAGCAGTCTCAGCATTTCTCCTGCATTCTCTGTAAATCAGGCCCATGTCAGTTTTTTTCTTCTGTGGTTGCAACACTTGTCGTCCTCTTGCATGTCTGTTCTCCAAGTAATAGGTAGGTGGGCATACAATAAACACTGCAGATGTATTGTGATGTTTAGAGCCCCCATCTGTTCTACACCTGCTTGATATTTAAGCTGTGGTCACAGTGTCTGCCTGTGTTATGATACATCGTAGCTCACTTCATGGCCATGGTGGCATGTCAAGTAGTCCCCTGTTCTATATGTCAGAGGAATACAACATTGCAAATGGGGTTTCCATTTAGAAGGTATGAAATGCGGGCCTGTCCTACCCTCACAGTATGGAGATGGGGTCCCACGTGCCATTGGGTATTCAAGGACCATTGAGCAACATGTCGCAAATTACTTTTGTGTACCCATTTCTATTCCTCCAATTACAGTTCCATGTGTAGCAAAATAAAGAAAATGCTTTACACAAAACGTATGTAGATTTTGCCGTAGAATCATAATCCACAATAAAAAAATGGGGGTTCCCATTGAAGTTTTAAAATTTGCTCCTCGCCACCCGTGCTTGGAGTGGGGTGCAGGTCAAGTGAAGTTTCATTGGCTGTCCCCCTCCGAGGCAAACAAATTGGAATTATAACATTTTTTGATCACACCCTGTATAGTGTTCTGTTTGGTGATTGCCACAGTTGGGTGTATTTAAGGTATTATTTAATGAGCATTGTGATAGAATATGACAGTTTTCTTACAAGGAGGAAAAGAGAAGAGTTTTTAATAATGTAAGAAACACACAGTCTGACATCCTTTCTTCTGAAACGGAATATAAAATATCTCTTGGTGTTCGCATATACCGGCATGAATCTCTCCCTTTAAACTTATACTAAGAAAGCAGTGTAAGATGTTTGATGGATCACAATTCCCCCCCCCCCCCCCCCCCATCCTCTCTTGTTTCTTCATTTTAATTTCTTATTTTATATTCTTTGGTCATTAAAGTAGTTTGCAGATAGAACAGTCTTTCATTTGCAATTGAGCTGCCTGTAATTGATAAAGTTATTTTGAAAATGTTTTGTTGTGCAGCACAATGACATGAAGTTTCAAATGGAAATCACTAGTTTTTTCTTCACCTGACCATCTTCTGGTGCGTGAAATACATATCTTGTAGATGGCCAGTGAATACCAAACTTGGTAATTTTCATTTGTAATTGTATGCAAGTATGCTGGATGGTAAACTGTTTTAAAATTGTTGCTTGTGCTTTGAAACCTTTAAGAATATCCTCATGTCCCCACAAGACACACTAGTGTCTGAGTAATGAGTCATTTTGTTTAAAATATGAGCTATCTTTAGTTTGTATGAGTGTGTAAGTTGGTCCCTGATGCCAGGAAACTTGGTTTATGTTTTGGCCCATTGTTTACACATATTCAGACAAATCAATGCTGATTTTTCCATTTCAAAAGCATGACACACAATCATAACTGAATATTGTAAACATGATTATAAAAAAAAGAAGACTTTCCATGATTAATGCAAGCATTGGACAGAAAAGTACTTAGATTTCCCAGAGACAAAGATGTTTTTTTTCCAGATTGTGCACTAATTTTACAGGAATGACAGTTTACATACATGCACATCCTCTTTTTTCTGATTTGTACATAATGGGAATCAAAGTTATGAGTTGGACTGGGTACTTCAGTTGTTACAAAGATATAGAAATGTTTGTAAATGGCTGTTACCCATGCTGCAGTCACATATCAGTAGGTTTATGATGATGAGTGATGGTGAGGAATTAAGCTGCTGTACATGCAATAATGTTAGGAGCCCTCCCATGTCTGCCTGTTCTGGTAAGCATAGCTTTGATGTGTGTTCTGCAGTGATATGTGATACGCAGCATTGCTGCCAAAGAGTGTGTGCAGAGGGACATTGGCAGGAGTGCACATCTATGCATCATCTTAATGAAGTAACTATACATCGTACAATGTGGACTTTACGTGGCAAGTTTAATAATTTTTTAATGTTAACTGATGTAAAAAAAATATGTTCCATCCCCTACTTCACAGTCTTTAAGATGCCATTTTTTTTCACTTTCTGAAGTTAGCCTCTGTTCTTCCCCAGCATATAAGCTATCTCTGTACAAGATTTCATCAATATTGATTGATCGGTTTAGTCATGAAAATATAACATGTAATTTCACGTGTAATAAAATTCATATGGATTAATCATGTTGATAACTGTATAAGTATTGTATTCATTACGTTGAATTGTGTTGTGTAGAATGTAGCAATTAGTTAAAGCATTTTCACAAATATGATACAGTTCAAACACCAAAGAGTAAACATAAAATTACCTTCCTTTAGGAAACTAAAATGTGATTGACAGTTATACAACTTTCAAAATGGCAAAAAGCAGTGATCAGTCGTCATTTCTGTCCTAGCTTTATTGTAGCAGAACTCTGGATCTGCCATAATAAAGCTAGAATGGAAATGAGGGTGTTGCTACTCTGTACTATTTTGAAAGAGTAAACAGCTATTTCAGATAAATATGTTCCCTCGTGTCTCAGTATATTATGATATCTTTTTACCGTAATCTGATTTGGATGAAATAAAGCTTATATGTTATCCCAAGCTGTGCTCAAGTTACTTGTGAAAAGGCCATGAAAATTTGTCTAGTAGATTAGCATATTCAGACAAAAAGACTGCCACAGTGGTTTTAGAGTGTTACTATATGCATAGATTAGTTTGGCAAAAATCACATGCAACAATACCATTGTTACTTAGATTATAATACAGTGTGTGGTTTCATTGTTTTGCAGATATATCCCACAGACCAAAGTGTGAGCAGTTACAGTTCAAATCCCTCAACACCTGTTAGCTCACCTCCTCCACTAACAGGTGGTAGTGGTGGTCAGGCGTGGCCTCCAAGTAATGCTGGTCCTCACCCCAGCACTCCCACATCACCGCATTATGCAGCAGATCGCACTTTACATATGGTTGGTACTGCTGGCACTGATATATCTGAAAACAAAATTCATACATGTTTCATGTTTATCTCAGGTTTTACTATTTGAAACGGGAGGCCAACTGTTTTATAAAGTAATCTTACCAGAGAGAGCAAATATTTCGGGTCAAAACTGGTAGGACTTGTGTTGCATGGTGATTTCAAAAATATTTAATATCTACGAGAATTTGAGAGTTTTCACATTAAGTGCCTGAGTTATCAGCATATTAATTGGTATTAATTCTCAGCTACATTAGAGTACAAAGCATGGTCATACTTTTCAAGTATTAAAAGTTTGCTGCATGGTATGAATTTTAACTTGGTCATGCTGTGTAGCTAATGTAGACATAAATAGTGTGTAAAGTGATCAAATTGATATTTATTTGTTTTCATTTACTAAAGGACTGTATCTAATTTTGGGTTTTAGCATTCATCTCACAAAACTCGCATAATAACGTTATATTTTTTACATGTTGTGCATATTTTATTTGCTCCATTTTAAAACGTAAACATTAGATGGTTAACCCCTGCCAATAGGTAATCAGTTTACATTAGCTTTAATTTGAAAATTGCATGTTTATTGTGGCATCTTCACATCTTTCGCATATAAGCTTGTTTGTCAATCTCATGATACTGATTTTTTATGCACCTTGATGTATCAGACAAGAGTAATTTCTTCTTTTCCATATATATTCTGTTACTTTTTTTCTGACCACCATCAGCACTTGTGTTGCACCTATATGTGCTAAATACATGTAACTTACCATTTCTCCATTTCTTATCTACATGTTATCATCATTACCTTCACTGTTTTTTTTTCTTTTATTGAATTTTAGTTTAAATGAATCTTTAAGTGTGGTTAATAAAAGTTCACTACTTCTAATTGATGCAGTGTCTCTTTAATTTTCTTTTATCAGTACTTTGCTGTGGAGTAACTGAAGGCTAATTCTTTTTTATGTTCATAATGTTGTTATCATAAGGCATTTCAGGAGCTAATTATTTAGTTGTATTTCACTTGATTTATGCATGGTTTGTAATGCCTGTGTTTGTTTTATTTTTATTTTCCCCCTGACCATTCATTCATTCCTGTCGTGTGAAACATTACTCCACCGTTTGTTGGTGATTGAAGCAGGCTGCCCCTGAACAACAGAGGCTAGATGCAGCAATAGGTTTTCTTCGAGATCATGCTGAGGTAAGATTGTGCAAATAATTGCCCTGATTAAATTAATTCTAGTGTCATATATCATACTCCTAAGTTTCACTAGTTCCTCCACTGACTAATTGTAGCCACTGACTATTTTATAGGAGAACAGCTGTATATGGTAACAAACTTGTGCGCTATAAAAACGTCTATAGTGGTCATCACTAAACTAGGCAGGCTGAGGTCATTCCACCTATTTACAGCATTGCCAGTTAGTGATTATTTCAGATGTTAGAAAAATTAAAAAACAAAATTATCTCTCATTTTAGTCAAGAATATGATGGAATACTTTCCAAAAATATTCTCGCCATTTGTTATGAAATAAACTGATGTTACTAGCAATTTTTGAGAAAATTACTTTTTTTTTACGTCAACATGTGGAAAAGACAGATGCACTAATATATTTTGACTGTAAAAATATGTGAATATTCTCAAAGTTTATAGATGTATCTAATACTCCTTTTATTATGAAAATGTAGAAGTATTTCAAGATAAAAAAGTGAAATACTGTAAGAGTTGTGAAATTGTGTTACCTGTTTAATGCAAAATGTTGTCACTGATAAATTTGTGTTTCGTTAGACCTAGTAGAAACTTCCAAAAAGTTTTTTTTTTAAAGAGTATTATAAAATTAATTTAGGCAACAATTGAGTCATAATTATTTCCCCATTACACATACACACATGATTTTGTTTCCAAGAGACTCCATAAGTGACAGCCAGTATATTGCCACCAGAATTCTTGTTCTGACAATTTACCCTAATATCATAGAGAATATTTCCAACTTCACAAAAAGACTATAGTCACATCTGTTACAAAGTCTTCGTTATTGAACCCATCACCCAAAACACTGATATACACTATGCAAAAGCATTCAAGGATTTATAGTATTTTAGAAGTACAGTAGGATAAACATGAAGAACGAACATAACTCTACAGGTAATGTGCGAAGTGAGACATTTGCAGATGATTCAGTGACTATTTACCAGTTTGCTATAAATGCTATTCAATCTTGAAATTTCAGACTTAAAAACACTTTGTAGCATGTGGAAACTATCCACTATACAGTCTATAAAGAAAAAGAAGTTGCAGTGAGGTAGCGATATTATTAGCTTGGCTGATCAAGAGCATTTAAATGTGGAATGTTGTTTAATATCTTATATGCACCTAAATTTTTACAATATCTGATTGTGATTCAAGTTCACTATCAGTCATATTCAAGTTTGTTCCATGATAGCATCCCTAAAGCACTGCTTAACATAGGGTTTTTCCCACATCTCTTCCACATATACACATTTAGCCAAATCGCCTTTTGTAACAAAATCTAGAGCTTCACTTGTAAGGCATTCAGCATCAGCAAGCTTGAAAGTTGTTCCTTTTTGCTATATCCCATTTAACTTGAGCCCATATGAACACATTAGGGTTATACTGCCTGT
Organism: Schistocerca gregaria; assembly: GCF_023897955.1. Taxonomy (NCBI): domain Eukaryota; kingdom Metazoa; phylum Arthropoda; class Insecta; order Orthoptera; family Acrididae; genus Schistocerca; species Schistocerca gregaria. The sequence continues at coordinate 198,759,312 of NC_064931.1, read as the reverse complement.
GATGTAGCAGAAGTTGCACAAGTTCATGTCCCATTCCCTTTGCAATGTTGTCCAGTTTTTAATACTCCTTCACACTTCTTATTTCTTGCTCTGATAGAAGTTCATCCCTAGTTCAACCAGAAGAAAACTGAACACCTTTCTTGTGAAGCTAGTTATGCTATCTGCTTCTTGCCAGTTCAGAAATGTTGGTTTGTCATCTTGTATCATCCATTACAAAAGTGCTGACTTCTTACAGTGGGCTCAGATTACTGGACAGATTCATGAAAACCATGCGATTCATTTCCTAATGGTATTCAGATTCAACAGAAATTTTAAAGCCATGGAGTACATATTAATTGTGCTCCTTATATAAATGCAGCAATTGCAGATCCAGCATTAACCATAAAGTGCCAGTCACATCAACCTATAGATATGTCCAGGCCATCATTTCCCATGGTGTAATGTCAAATATATTTGTTTCATATGGTTTTTGTAAGACACAAACGTAATTCAGATAAACCACAAGCCTATTCCACACCATGTGCAATAAATGCATAGCTTGCAAAAATGTACCTTCACAAGGCCATGTGCTTCTCCTGTCAATTTTTGTCCTTGGGCAAAATAATGTTCCATCTAGATTCTTTGTCATTAGCAATTTTACTGAAAAAATTTAAGACATTAGGTATTATGTATTTAACCCACTTTCTAATGTCCATTTGATTTTGGCATGCATGAAGAAGATGCAGGCATTGTGTCTTTGCTATGCACAGAGTGTTGCTCTTTAGTATCACTCATAATTTTCAGTAAAGCAGAACAAGCTCATGGTACAAAGTGATACCAGCAGTATGCAAGTATAAAATTGTAACGACTGATTGGCCAATACCTGAAACAGCAATCTTGAAATACCAGGGCAAGGTGGAGTGAGACATAAAGAGCTGAAACGTGCATCCTTGAACCACCAGGTTTTGTGATGAGGGCTATAGTGACAATGATACTATTACAGAAACAAAAGCAATAAGGTTATCAAGGACACTAGAAGAATATTTGTGTTTGATCAAACTTATAGCCAGTCACTAACAATCTACTAAAAAGACAAATTGAGAACATTCAGTTCAGAGCAATTGTCATTAAGGCTGAAGATGTTACAAACCATTGTTTACATTATGTGTACCAAGTAAAGTAATATCAGATGGGATGGACAAATGCTACCTTTTGGAATATATTGTGAAAACAGGCTATTACACTTTTGCTACATAAGAGACTGCGGAAAAACTGATAGAGGAAACTTGATAGTAATTCATGCATTAATGAGAAAGATTATTCATGAAACCTACAGTAATTTGCACAGGCAGGAAAAATCCGTCAGAAAAACCTTGGAAGTTCTGGTCATATACAGCTTGTTCAGAAATCCCTGTTACAAACTTTTAGGACTTGTAGAGCGGAGTGAGTACATAATATTTTGAATAGGAACCCATGTCAGGAAAGTATTGTTTCTGTTCTGTGACTGTTTTAATTCATATGTTTAACTTGTCCAATTCTGTTTGAGGAATTGAATTAGGCATGTCACAGTATAGTTATTAGGTTACAATTTGAAAGGAAACATTACAAAACATACAATTATAACTTAAGCACATTTGTTTGTGTTAACACTTAAACATTATGTGTTTACATCATTCCAGAACAAAAAGAACCCAGCATACTGTGTGTACTGAACAGCAGCTCTATGTGGGAACCACCAGCGTTATTACAGTCATTGTACCTACGAAGCATGTTCTGGTATACACTTTCCATCCCACCTGGTCTCTCTTCAGTTTCTCGAGCAGCAGCCAGAACTTGTGCCCACAGATTTTCCTTTGTCTCTGCAGGAGTTTTTTAAATTAAGCTTTGCATATGACCCCACAAGAAGAAGTCCATAGGAGATAAAGCCAGCGATCGCAGTGGCCATGTAGTTGGACCACTTCATCTTATCCATCTTTCACCATATAGTCTGTTGGGATGCCTCCAAACCACCCTTGAGAAGTAAGTAGGTGCAACATCATGCTGAAACCGTATTTCCTGACAGACAGTGGGACACCTTCCAAGAGTGGGCCCAATATGTTTTGTAGGAATATCAAGTATGCAGGATCTGTTAGCTTGAGGAGAAGGAGGTATGGCCCAGCCACATGACCGCTCAGAATACCTGCCCACATGTTAATACCAAACCGGTGCTGAAATGCTTGAACATGTATGGCTGTTTTGTGAATTTAGAACACATCTGTAGTGAACTTAAATTCATCTGTGAACAGAACTTGACATGGAAACAGGGCTGTGTCAATGCAGCGGTGCAGGAACCACGTACAGTATGCCATGCATTGAGGAAAATTGGGTGGACCCATAATGTGTGTACCCTTTGTAAATTGTATGGATGTAGTTGTTGCTCATGCAGAACATCCCAGATGATACTGTGACTAACATTAACTGCACATGCTATTTAAGTACTCATTGATGGATTCTCTTCAATGCAATGTAGTACATCTTCTTCAAATTCAGACGTGCAGCATTGCTGTGGGGCACTACAGTCCTGCCTCCTTACAGTGAAGGTACCTGTTTCTCGGAGCCGCTGCATAACTTGGGCAAAAAGTTTGTGCGATGGTGTGTTACATTGCGGAAAATGTTCATGATACAACTGACTAGCAACTCTTCCATTACCTTAAGCTTTTCGATACACAAGAAGCATGTGTGTGTCTTCTGATAATGTGTACTGAACTGTGTTTACTGTATCGGAGATGTACAGGCATTGAATACATCTCGCATCAAGGCAGAAATTAAGTGACATCAGGTGACCATCTGATGTAGTATAGGTCATCCTGTCTACCCTATTGCATATCAGGACAAACAACTCATGAAACATGTTTCTTTCCATCATCAGACATGAACGTAATTACACATCTAAACTAAAACCTTCGCAGAATGGAAATGATACATTTCTGGACATTGGTTCCTAGTAAACGTATTATGTACCCGCTCTTTTTCACAAGCCCTAGAAATGTGTAATGGGAATTTCCGAACACCTTGTATAGAGTTAATGTTCCACTTGATATCTCGTGGATCAGTCTGGTGTTGAAATTGAATACAACAGACAGAAAGCAGGATTATTAAATTCAGCGAATAAAAATGTATGCATGAGGATACTACAGTGGTGGATACATATGGGTGATGTGCGAACCCCCCTTGCAGGGCCCCCCGCATTGCCACCCACGATGCCCCACCAGTCAGCCCTCATGCTGTTTGTTCTTTCTTTCATCAGTTGACTCGACTGAGTCAAGTTATTGAGTAGTTGTACGTTCCTATGTAGCACGCATGCCTACGTCATCGTATTTCCTGCATTTGTGTCTGGCATTTAGGGATTGATTTAATGGCTTCGCTCTGTTGAACACTCACCCTGACATTGATTGTCCTATTGACGATTTAAATAACCAATTTACCAGTAAGAATAGGCACATAGAATTCATCATTTAAGGAAAAGAACCACAATTGCAACTTTTTTATATCATAAGATGGCATTGTCTTGTATATGTGTATTATCAGTTTAAATATTACTCTCTCACACTTTGCATGTGTTGATTATTTTTTATTATGGTAAAAGTAAAGGTAGCTCAAGATTCCTTTAGCACCCCCCCCCCCCCCCAAAAAAAAAAATTGGGGTTTTTCTGTATCTGCCTCTGGGATATACTACCATACTAATGTTTGACTGCCAGATGGACACACAAATGAGAGATAGCGGAATAAGCACCAGTAGCATTGGAAAAACAATCGAGACTACTCAAAGCAAATGAGATACTAGGCCTTACAGAACTCCAGTTAGATTCGCCATTGAATAAACTGTGGAATTTGCCTCTTTTCTAGCTCGTATTTATGGAGAATGTTGCATAGTGAATAGTCTCATGTGGTTGGAAAAGATCGCGGATCACTCTTGTATGCAAAAAGAGGAAAAGATTGGATACACAAAATTGTATATCAGAATTGCTGACATCCATTTGTTGCAGGCTGCTGGAGCATATTCACGAGGGCGGGGGGGCGGGGGGGGGGACTTCTCTCAATTCAGAAAAAAAAAAAAACTTGAGAAAAATGACTTACTTTATTCATAAATGATATCATGAAAACAGTAGCTGCAAGTAAACAGGTAAATCCCATGTTCCTGTATGGCTAAAAGGTGCTCAACAGTGTACCACATCATTGACTACTAACCGAGATACAAGTATATGAAATATCTTTGCAGATACGAGATTGTCTCAATAACTGTTTTACTAACAGAACTCAGTGTGGTGAATGTACATGAAAGTAACATTGGGTGTGCCCCATAAAACCATAATATGACTCCTCGCGTTCTCAAAATTCATATGTTATTTGTCAGATGGGATCAGTGGCACTATAGACCATTCACTGGTAAATGCTGTTATACAGGAAAGTACTGTTGTTGGATGAGCTTAAGGAAATGCTCAAAATTGTAATGAATGACAGCTCTATCTAAATGTGGATTAACACAAGATAATGCCTATAACAAAGAGAAAGTACCTTATAATGTCTGATTACAAGAATTGTGGTGGACATTTGGAGTGCTTCACATCATTTTAAATACTAGTGGTAATGCTATGAAGTGACATGAAATGGAATGAGCACTTAAAATCTGTATTTGGAAAGGGGGAATTGAAAACTTAGATATATTGGAAGACTTGTGGAAGGCACAGTACATCCATCAAAGAAATTGTACACAACACATTGGTGCAACCTATTCCAGAACAATGTTCCAGTGTTTGGAGTCCTTATTAAATAGGCAAGACAGCAAACATTGAATGAATTCATTGTTGCATTACTGGGGTTCTAACAGGTTGGTTTAGCCCATTTGAAAATGCAACGTGGGTGCTCAGTGAAATAAAACAGGAATCCTTAGAGAAAAAGTGAGATGTTTGTTGTAAACACATTTGAGTAAATTGTGGGAATATTTGAGAACTACTGTGCAGTCATTCTGCTACCACCATTGTGTATCTCAAGTAGAGAACATCAGAATAAAATAAGAGAGATTAGGGTACAAATAGGGATACACAGAGAGTTATTGTTTCCTCGCTCAATAGCAAAATGGAGTAGTTTAGAAAATTGCTAAAATTTCTGTGATGTACACCCCCCCCCCCCCCCCCCCATGCATTGTACAGCAGGTTGTTGAGTATAATTTAGATGTAGTAGACTATGTGGTAGGCAGTTCCCTTGTTTTCTCATTTTGATGTTTGAGTGGTTTTTGTCATTAAAATGTTGAAATTGTACTGAAATAGTACACACTTGTTACTTTTTTCAGACTTAAGAAAACATTAGTGGTTTACACTCTGATAGATACCTTTAAACCTTCTTAATTTTTCCTTTTGAGTAAGACATCAGTGGATGAAAGACTCATACACTCATGGACGCTAAAAAAGTGAGACAAAAATTATGATGTAACCAATTAGCTGTCTTAGAAGTAAATATGATACCTATGGGTTTGAAGTCTGAAATCAGTAATGAAGGTTAGAGTGATGTTAAAAATAGTAGGAGAAATATAAATTAATTCAGAATGAAAGAGACCCAAAGTATTTCAGTATGAGACATCTGACTTTGGTGTGGTTTTCTTGTTTGATTTAAGTACCATTTTGTTTCTTCAGTTTCTTTCTTTTTTCTCCTTTCACCTTGTATTTTTATTTTTATTAATGTTGAATACTTGCAGATGTGATGTGTGCTTCTGCAAAGAAAGGGTGGGAAATAACAGAAAAATGGCAAAATATGTATGACTTGATTGTCTCTCAAAGCTACTTGGAGTTTTGATATCATCTCAGTTTCATTAGGCTCCTGCTTTGTCACCATACTGCTCAATATACAAGTAATTTGTCCATAAAAATGAGTGCCAGAACCAAACTATGTCAAAATAGATAAAAATTCTACAAAGAAGTCTGTAACAGTTAAGGGCACACAAAAATTGTCAGAAATTGATAGGTGGGCCTTGTAAGGACACATACACAAATGAGACACAACAGGGCAAGATGAATGGTAAATAACAGTACTTGCTTCATCATTATTATTATTATTATTATTATTATTATTATTATTACCATCATCATCATCAAAACACTTATGATTATTGTTTGATTATTTTTTTGAGGATTCCACTCATCATATGAAGATATGCAGATGTCCAAATAATATATGTACTGTGTTAATTATGTGTAGAACCTTTGTCAGCTGAAGACTGTTTTTTGGTAGGTTCATGATGGTATTTCAAAGAATTTTGCAGGCAGCAAAAGACTGTTAGTAACACTGGTAAACCTACGTATTGTCTTCTAATTTATATGGTTGGGTGGATTATATGTTTTGGTGTATGGGCACTACAGAGACATATGTGTTATTACAGGTTTTTTGTTTTCTTTACAACTTGCTGTCAAAATGATAAGTGCCAGAAATACATTTAACAAGGTGAATATTGTTTGCATTCAGAGGAAATGTTGCTTAAGTAGTTGTGTGTTATGTTGTCATGTTGGATTGAAACTTTTTATTCATCAGGGAAACCTATTTGTTTGATTGTGCAGGGCACACGGATGGAGGAGAGATTAGATGATGCGATTAATGTACTTCGCAACCATGCAGAGAGCCAAGCTTTGGGGCTGCATGCTGTTGCATCATCTACATTGCAGACACATTCCAATGGACTACTTAGTTCTTATCATCACACCCAGGCAGCTATTGAGTCACATCTGGTAAGTTATAAAGTAATTTGGGTGATGTATATTTTCAGACCTCTCCGAGTCGTCTGTTTCAGCTTTCATCCCTAGAATGAAATATTCTGCAGATGCTGATATGTAACTTGGTTTCTTTTAGTTTTTCTATTTGTGTCACTTTTTGTTCCCTACACATTAATCTGAATTTTCACATTTTCTATTTTTATCATTTTAGTGAGTAAAACACTCATTCATTTCATCATAACTAAATATTGTGAGAAGGTAAATGGACATCTGTAAGTCCTTATCCATTAGACCACTATTTATACATCTTATTCCCACTACTTTGAAATGTGCATACCCCTCAGTGAGATTATGCAGAATAAGGGAATGGTCAGTCTTCCGCAGGCTAAAATTCTCATTTTTGTCAGCACCTCATGGCCTTTGGTTAGCATCGCTGACTATTGATTGTGGGGTGCTGGATTGACTTACTTTAAGTGATCAGCCCCAGATGACTGCATGGTGTCACAATTACGGCTTCCAACCTCATTCTGCCATCTGCTACATGTCTCCAATTCTCCAAGATGTTCAAATGTGTGTGAAATCTTATGGAACTTAGCTGCTAATGTTATCAGTCCTGTAAGCTTACACACTACTTAACCTAAATTATCCTAAGGACAAACACACACATCCATACCCGAGGGAGGACTCTAACCTCTGCCGGGATCAGCCGCACAGTCCATGACTGCAGCACCTTAGACCGCTCGGCTAATCCCGTATGGCTTCTTCAAGTTTCCCAGCTGCATCAAGTGTTTTCTTTCTCCACCCATCCATTGCTTCCTAGGTCTTACCAATAGTTTTCTGCGTGATGAGATCCACTTCATTGAAACTTTAGGCCATCTCGTTTCTGTCTATCTTGTAGTGTGTCCAGCCTATTGGAGTGGATTTCTTTTCATAGCTTCAATGATTGAATGGGGATTTTTATCTTCTCAGGAATGGGTATATGTTGTCCTCACCATCACTGACATGCAAGTTGCCAAAATGGCATCAAATAAGAAGACTTTCAGAAGGCCATTGAAAAATCCCACATGGGGCCTCCCAGCCAAATGCACCATATGCACATTTCATTTTTAGTTCTCATGTTTGAATTTTTTGAGAATGTCTGTGTGTAGAGTTGTGAATACATTGCTGTTTGAAGTCAGTCAGCTGGGAGTAAAGTAAATTATTGGGAACATGGTAAATACCAATGACATTGAAAGGTCAAAAATCAGAGAGATATGTGTCCATATCCCATTCATAACTTACGCCAAGTATTATTTTTAAAAATTATTTTATGATAACAGGGTCAGTGGCAGAATTATACAGCATATTAATTTATCTCATAGTTTCAAGAATCCCCTTTCCATGTGGATATTTTATAGTTTTGTTACCATCACTTCTGCTCATTGCTTCTAAGCCATCTCTTTTTCATGGAAATAATTTCTTTCTGAGTAACTGTTTTCATGAATTTGTTATTAACTTTTCCTTTTTGTGAATACCGGTATATTAAAGCAAATCATCTTTATCCCTTACTTTAAAATTTTCTACTTTCAGGTTACAGTTCACAATAATTTCTTTGTTGTCCATGCATACTACTGATAGACTGACAAACACAGAGCATGGGAAAATGAAAAGGATGAGAGAAAGTAAAAGGTGAAAATTATAGGGCAGAAGGATCGAGAGCAACCCTTAGCACCAGGAACTGAGTAAATAGAATGTTTGGGATGGAATATCAACACTTATGAAAGGAATAGATTTTTAATCCCCCTAAAGATGACCCATTATGTTGCAGACAGGCATAAAAAAATGACTCTTTAAGTTCTGAGCTTTCAGCTAAAGCTTTCTTCAGAAAAGAAAAGAAAAGAAAACACACACATGACCGCTATCTCTGGGTGAACTGCAACTGTTGTATTGAATGAAAGCAGCAATGTTGGAGTGGCTTAGGGAAGGGGGAGGGTTAGGGTACAGTTGGGGAGGGAAGAGTGCTGTCTGATAGAATGTGGCAAGACAAGCCTGTCAGGAGCAGTGCTGGGAGGCTGTGGGTGGGAGGGGTGGAGCAACTGGGAGTGGAAAAGGAAAGGAGCAGAGAGGGGAAAATACTTGTGGATATATGGCAGAAGGGGCACACAATGATGGTGAAGGGACGTGAATTGGCAGGAAGTGATAGAATAGAGGGGGCAGAAATTGTTGGGTGTAAGATATGGCGATAGTAGGTTATTGTAAGTCGAGGCCAGGAAAATTCTTGGAGCAGAGAATGTGTTGCAGAGATAACTCCGATCTGTGAAGTTCAGAAAAGCTGGTGGTGGAGGAGAGAATACAGATAGACTGGTTTATGAAGCAACCATTGAAATCAAGTATTTTATGTGCAACTACTTGTTGTGCCATGGGGTGGTCCACTTTGCCCTTGGCCACAGTTTGGCTGTGGCCATTCATTCTAGTGGATAGCTGGTTGATAGTCAAACCAATATAAAAAGCAGTGCAATGATAACAGCAGAGGTGATATATGACATGCTGCTTTCACAGGTGTCCTGGGCCCTGATGGACTGGGAAGAGCCTGTGACAGGACTGGAATAGGAAGTGCTGGGTGGCTGGATTAGGCAGGTCATCCACCTTGATCTCCCCCAGGGATATGATCTCTGTGGCAAGGAGTTGGGTATGACATAGGGGGTAGACTGGGGTGTGGTGGGTGACGGACCAGAATCTTGTGATTGTTGCACCCCATTTCCGGACATGATGATAGAAAATCAAAGCCCTGATGTAGGATGTGGTTCAACTGCTCCAGTTGGGTGTGGTATTGGCTGATGGAGGGGTGTTCCTTTGTAGCTGGGTGTTGGTGGCAGGAGGAGGATTGAGAGTGCCTGAGGATATGGAATGGGAAATCTGTTTGCGGTCAAGGTCTGGTGGATAGTGCCTGTCTGTGAAGGCCTTCCTGAGACCCTCAGCATAATGGGCAAAGGAGTTCTTGTCACTGCAGGTTCGCTGTCCCTGGGTGGCCAGGAAATTATCGCAGACTCAACCTACAAGAACTCACTGTCCTGACAGCTTCCAACCAACTATTTGCACCCCGTCTGTTCCATCACCTCCTCCTAATTCCCATACCCTCATCCTCATTGTGTGCTTCTCTCTACCACTCACCCACTAGTCTTCTCCCCTCTCTGCTCCCCCCCCCCCCCCCCCTCCAACCCTGTCACAACCTCGCAACTCTGTGCCTGACAGATTTGTCTCCTGCTGCTTTATAGCCCCTACTTGCTCTACCAGATAGCACTCTTCTCTCCCCCAATCCATATCCTGTCACTCCCTCTTCCATGCCCAAGTTAGAACTGTCAGAGATACTGGGGATGTGTGTGTCAGATGTGCCTGCTAGCATGAATGTGTGTGTTTTTTCCTTTCTTTTCTGAAGAAGGCTTTAGCTAAAAGATCAGTGTGTAACAGTCTTTTTGTTGTTTCTGTCTGCAACTAAATGTATCATCTTCATAGTTAATAGCAGTACATCCTATTCACAACTGTAAATAGAATGTTTCCATTTTTACACTTGCCTGAATACTGTTTTATATTTCAGTAGGTGCGGTCATTTTAGATATTATCAACAAAAACTTTATATTATGAGACTGTGGTCTTTGTCTTTCCTTCAGTCAATGAATATGCTATACTGTACACTTTTTGCTCTGACATATTTCTGTTTTCTTCTCTCTCTGTCCCTCTCTCCCCAGCCTTTTTTGCCCGCCTCTTCCTCAAAATGTTTGATTTCCTTCCAAGTCATCTACATTGAAAACAATACATATTTCTAAATACTGTCCCAAGAAGCATATTTGTGAATGATATATTTCTAATTACTATCACTTCATCAAGGATACAGATAACATTAAAAGAAAGGCATTTTTAAATGCTTAACACCAATGCCTCCTGTTATATATTGGCTGGTTTTCACATGCCATATATTTTGTGTTTGGGGTGTGGTTGGTGTTGTATAGTTCTGTTTATGTCATCACACTTAAATGTAGCTCAGATCCTCATTATCCAGTAAGATCTGATCCATGTGATAATGATATTTTATTTTATATACAGTGGAGAATATATTCTCACTAGAATACACTGTGTATCACACTGGCTTATTTTTCATAGATGTTGTTGTAAATTTGACAGATGTTGCTGCAAATTTATGATAACACCTGTGAAAAATAAACCAGCAGTGATACAAAGTGTATTCCAATGAGAACACTGTATATAAAATAAAATTATGTTGTCACATGAATCAGATCATGCTGGATAAAGCTAAATTTAAGTGTGATGACATAATTAGAACAGTCCACACCAAACATATCTCAAATGCAACTGGCAAATCCTGAAACTTGTAAGCCAGTAAATAATTAGCAGCTGTGGTGTTAAACAGTTAAAAATGCCTTTTCTTCAATATTTGACAGCTGCAAGACACAATGTACTGAAAACCTTTGTACTGATAATACACTCAAATATGTAGTGAAGTAACTAATAGTGCTGTTGGTCATGTTTATCAACACTATAAACTTCTTATATCTCTGTGACATGTATATGGTGATGTTTAATTTATGTCTGTGGAAATGTTCCTGGACTTGATCTCTTTATTGTTTAAATTTTAATTTCAGCCCAGTCCTCACCCAGGCACTCCAGGATCAACAGTTGGTGCAACTCAGAGCTCGTATCCTGGTCTTGCACCTACACCTGACACAGATGGACCAATTAAAATAGAAAGGCTGTCTGGAGCAACATCCAGTAAGTATTAAATGTAAAGTATAATTGATGGACATTAAATTCATGCATTTGTACAGGCTGATCAATCCTTAATGCAACTGCCTGGCATACTTTTATTGCCCTGCTGGCAGAAGTGCTGGTGGGAGTATGTTTCCTCTCTGCTGTGAGGCATTTATGTAGAGTTTTGGAGCAGGTTACACATGTTCATTTAGGCAACAGAATGAAATTTTTCAATTGTAAGAGTTTCAAGTGAAATACAAGTATTCTATTCACTGAAGGGTATTCATATATGATTCATAGAAGCATACAGAATTGGCTCATGTCGTAAGGAAATTATTTCAGGAGGAATTTCATGATGTTTAAGCATGTAATCAGAGTGCAGTTCATTGACTGGTAAATACGTTTTGTGAAATGGGAAGTGCTCTTGACAGGAAACATAGCAAATCACATAAAGTACTCACAGAAGAAACTCTCAATAACACTGGTATTGCTCTGGAGAAGTCATCTAGAAACTCAGTTAGATGACTTTCTCAGCAAATGGGAATTTCCTATGGCTGTGTTCAAATGGCTATCAAGTTACTGGAGTTACAGCCCTATAAACTAATTACAGTGCAAGAACTTAAAGTGGGTGAGCCTGCAAAAATTTTGCTGTTTTGTGAATGGATTTTGAATAGGGTGCATGATGAAGAGATCAACCATTTCCTAACTTTCTTATCAGATAAATCATGGGTCCACATTAGTGTATATGTTAATTTGCAAAATAACCGTTACTGTAGTTCTGAAAAGCCTAACATAATGCATGAAGCACATCTGCATGATCAAAAAATTGGAGTGTGGTGCACTAGTAGCGGTGAGAGAATAAGAGGCCCTATTTTTTCCCAAGAAACAGTTAACAGCAAAAGATATGTGGAAAGCATTTTGTTGCCTGTTAACTGAGAGAAAATGTGCTTTCGTGGCCTTGTAGCAGGGCTCTGTGATGGCACATACAGCCAGCTCCTTATGCATGCAGGAAATTCATGACATGTTGAATTATACAACATATGGCCTCCACATCCCTGTGATTTTTATCTCTGGGGGGCATTAAAAGATGAAGTATACAAATCAAATGTACACCCTTTAGATGAATTTAAAACTACCATTTGTCAAGAAATTGCTGTCATTTATCAGAGGAAACTGCAGAGTCTAATGAGCAATTTGCTAAGCAGGTGTCAGAAACACTTTAACAACCAAGGGAGGCAGTTCCAGCAACTCCTTGCTTAATAAATTCACTTTTGTTTTTAAGTGTTTATGTTCTGTAACAGCCGGTCTCGCCTGCCAGCTGCGTACCACTAAAGCGGTTGGGTAAACAATTGATCACCCTGTATAATATGCAAAAAATACAAATTTCAATGAGTACAATGTACAAAGGAAACAAAAGGGAGAGACACTGGTACTTGGAGAATGATATAACTGTTGATGATATTAAATTAATCAGTAATATTATTTCTCCTGTCACATTAATTAATTCATTCTCAATGGTTTCAATTAAACACTCTAAACCTGTTAGTATTCTTATAGCATTATTTATGAAACTAGTGAGAAAATTACACATAAAAGTTGATCAGAAAAGTTGTTAGCAATTTGGACAGTGCAGAAAATGATATTAATGGTTTTGCTTTCTGTAAAACACATTTAAATTCACTGTCCATAATATAATGTGTATTATATTTTTGTTTTATGTTCTGGCTTCCCATATCAAATGTTGTGAAAAAATTTAGGTACAATGTCTTTGAAACTTGGAGAATACTGTTTTTATATTGGATAATGTGAAAGAGATATGCAGAATATTCAGATTGTGAATATAAGAATTCTCAGGTCCCTTACTGCAGTACTTACTAACAACAGCAGCAACTGCTTATAACATGTGTTAAGAGTTTAGGTAATTCACACTGATCCCTTCAATTTTATAAACAATTTACTACAAAATATGTAAGATTAATAAACATTTTTTATTTTTAAGTGGCCTTTTGTTTAAATAGATGAAATTCACAACAAATGTGCTTTGAACTTGGGTTTTTGGTAATGCTTTCCTGTTCAGTGGTGATTTAAGCTTCCCTTTTAGTAGCCCAAAAGACAATAACATGAATTTAGTACCAGTCCAAGTACAAGACAAAGTCATCTTTACCTTGTTAAATTAACATAATAAGAAAACTAAAGTTACAATTATACGAGGCTTGTTCAGTAAGAAATGCAACACTTTTCTTCTTGGCCATCATGGATATTCCACTTCAGCCCCTGTAGTTTCATGAAGCTGCTATAGGTAGCAGCACTATACGTAGCCTGCAAAAATGGCGTCCTTACTCGAGGCGAATTCCAAGCAGAGAGAGCTATCTTTGTGTTTCTCTTGGCAAAAAACCAGAGCATTGCAGATATTCATAGGTGCTTGCAGAATATCTATGAAGACCTGACAGTGAAGAAAAGCATGGTGAGTCCTTGGGCTAGGCATCTGTCAGCACTACAGCAAGGTTGCGAAAACCTGTTTGCTATGATGCATGCTGGTCTGTTGCACTCAGCTGTGACTCCTGCAATGTTGGAACATGTGGACACACTCATTCGACATAACCATCAGATCACAGTCAAACACCTTGCCGCACAGCTGGATGTCTCTGTTGGTAGTGCTAACACTCTTGTCCACCAGTTGGGGTACTCAAAGATGTTTGTCCATTGGGGTTCTCACCACCTAACAGTAGATCATTAAGAGCAACAAAGGATCACCTGTGTATAATTACTTGTGCAATTGCTTGTGCACTATGAGACTGATCATGACAGTTTTTTTATCAAACATTGTCACAGGTGATTAAACTTGGGTTCAGAACTTCGAACCGGAAACAAAATAGCAGTTCATTGAGTGGCCTACATCACCTCTTCTCTGAAGGAAAACTCCAAAGCTGCACCCTCAGCCAGTAAAATCATAGTGACAGTCTTCTGGGACTCTGAAGGGGTTATTCTGTTTGATGTCCTCTCTTATGGTGCGATGATCATCTCTGAAATTTACTGTGCTACCCTCAGGAAATTGAGGAAACAACTACAGCGTGTTCATCACCACAAAAATTCAAACAAACTTCTCCTTCTCCAATGCAGTGAAAGGCCACCCTCAAAGTCTGCACACATGAGAGGTGCTCCCAAAACTTTATTGAACTGTACTTCCTCACCCTCCCCACAGCCTGGATCTCACACCTTCTGACTTAAATCTGTTTGGCCCAATGAATGGTGCACTACACAGGAAGCAGTACACGGATAATGGGGAGATTATTGATGCAGCAAGACATTGGCTTCAATGTCAACCAGTATAGTGGTACCATGCAGGTATACTGGCCTTCCCAGTAAGGGAGCATAAGGCCATCACAGTGAATGGAGATTATGTCAAAAAATAGGGCACTGTATTCAGAAGAATGGGGAATAATATGGTGTATTGGAATTTCGAATAAAACCAACCTGCTTTCAGAAACAAAATATCTTGCATTACTTATTGAATGCTCCTAATAGTAATCCGCAGATAAGCTTTGTCAGTTGCCTGTCACATGACACAAAAAGGGGGCAGGGGGGGATTAGTAACCTAAAACAGTGATCAGGGTAGCAGTCAGTTGAAACTTCCGGGCAGATTGAAAATGTGTGCTGGATCGAGACTCCAACTCAAGAGTGCTGCTTCTGCAAGGTTTGAAGGAGAGCTTCTGTGAACTTTTTAAGGTAGGAGACAAGGTACCGGCGGAAGTAAAGCTGTGAGGACAGGTCGTGAGTCATGCTTGGGTAGCTCATTTGGTAGAACACTTGCCCGCGAAAGGCAAAGGTCCCAAGTCTTGGTTCAGCACACAGTTTTAATCTGCCAGGAAGTTTCATATTAGTGTGCACTCTGCTGCAGAATGAAAATTTCATTCCAGCACTCAGTTATTTGAATTCAGTTTTTTTATTGTCTTTAGTATTGTTGGGTGTCCAAAACTGTAATGATACCAATATATCAACTGCTTCTTAATCAGGATATTAAGAGTTTTTATCTCATCTCACATTCTTTCATCCTTTTATATTTGTGACAGTTTTCAAATGTATGTTTCAATAGAAAACTTAATTCTGGTATTTGTTTTCTTATTGTGTTAATGATTACTAGATGTGCTTTATTAAGTCATCTTTGAGAACTTATAAATTACACTTTATTGTAATACCAAATCTTTGTTTCATTATTATTCAGAAAAGCGCAAGGAACCTCCTGGAGCAAGCTCTGACACCAAACCTAGCAGCAGTGAACTGGGAAGTAGCCAGACCAGTACAGGTCCTAATACAGCTGTGCAAGCAAACTCAACTTCTGGCCAAAAGGGATCCAAACGTTCAAGGAGATAGTAAGTTTATAAAACCTTTCTTCTGAAATGCAGCACATCATGTAACCATCTGAAAGATAAATTTTTAAGTAGTAATTTCATTGTGTAGGCTACGTGAAAAATGAGAGAGAGAGAGAGAGAGAGAGAGAGAGAGAGAGAGAGAGAGAGAGAGAGAGGGGGGGGGGGGGGGGGTGCTAAACAGGTGGAATGCAAAAATAAGATTAAAAAGTCAATAAAAGAAATGTTATGAGTGCATGGAAGTATTTAAAACAAAAAAGAAAGAAAGAAGAAGAAGTGTGCACACATGAAAATACGTACAGTGAATTTAAATTGGTATGCAGAATTGCATGGTATGGTGCTGACAGAAGAGAAATACAATAAAAGGCCATAGATAATTGGTCAAGAAGTATCACCGAGATGACATGACATCGGACAACAAACTATGATAGGGAACAAAGTGAAGTTGATAGTTTTTCACTGTACACAAACTAGTTGCTGTTTAGGAGGCTTTGTCACATTACTGAACTTACAAAAAACAAATCTGTGTGTCAGTGAGATTCTTTCTCATGCTTCACATATAAATGTAGTAGTTAATGTTATATAGTAATAGCTTTTAAACAATAAATTTCCTTTGAATCCCACATAGAATTTTTCTCTTGACGTTCATAAGAGCTAAATGAAAAGACCAAACAAATGCCTCCTCATATGTATCCCTTTATTTTTAGGGTGTCAGTGTACAAAAAGTTGTTTTGTGAGTAGTATGTAACTCTTAACCGAACAGTGCATTATATTTTGGGCTATTAAAAATGCCTCATCACAACGAAGACGAGTAGCAAATGTGGGTTGTTTATGCGTGTAAGAGGCATCTGCTTTGGAATATGCTATTTGTTATTTTGTGTCAACTGTAAGAATTAAGTGTTTGTGTAAGAATCTGTTTCTGATAAGTGAATATCATTATTATTCATTCATAGATTTAATCATAGTTTAATTAAAAAACAAGAAATGAATAGGTTTTCAACTAGAGGACCCTGTAACAAAACATCCTACACATATCTGCACATTTTCTACAGGAAGTACACACTGAGTAATAAAGGAAAGACAAAGGCTTAACCAAGAGACCATTGTTACTTTGACACTGTGTGTTAACTAATGTGTAGAGGAAGACTACAACTATCGTCACCAGACATATATGTTCTCCCTTTTCACACTCTTGTGAACCAGCTTTAAGCAAAAGTGCAAAATGTTATATAATGTAAAGAAATGATAATCTACTGCATAGTGAAAAAATCATGGCTAATCTGCTTGTCATGATTTCTAAAAAATGTAACAGATCTGTCATGTTGCTTTTTCCACCAGAAAATGTATAGAAGAGGAAGAAAAAAAGACAAATGAAATGAATCATAATATGCAGAAACAGATTAGAGGTGGGATTTACTTACCAAGAAGACATAGTTTTGTAGATAACTGGAGAATGAAACTGGCATTTTGGCAAAGAGAATGAATGCTATTATTACTTGAAATCAAGTACTGAAAAAATTTCTATGTATTATTTTCTGCTGTATTTTCTGCCCTTAACTGTATAAAAAATAAATGTTTGTCTATCTGTTCGGAATGTATGATCTCAAAAAGCAATGGCCCAATTTACATGCAGTTTCTTGCAAAATGATCAGCATTTTGAAGAGAAGGTTTGTAACTGAACAGATTTTCGAGGTGTGTCACCAAACAAGCAATGAATCATATTGTTTACAGCTTGCTCTATCTAGTGCATCAGAATCGGAAGACCAATGCACAGGAGGAAGTTTATCTGATAGTTTATGAACTGCTCGATTGCATGCTTTGGAATCAGATGGGCAATAGGCACCAAGAAATTTAGCTGATTGCTTATGAAGTACTTGATAGCGTACTTTGGAATTAGCCCAGCAGTGAACAGTTAGAGTGGACACAGACTGTTTCTGTGCTACTTGATTTTGAAGGACAGAGCTAATTGGTTTTGACTTAACTCTTGCTGCACTCCAGTACAGTGTCAATTATGACTACAGTGTGTACCCTAGTGTAGGCATCGACTTCATAGATAAAGTGTGTGCACATTGTGGTGCACAAAAATTCAGCACTGAAACATTAGGAATGAGCTGTGCAAATTGCAAAGTCAAACTTTCGACTTTGTGTTCACACCTGAACCTCTTTTGTCATTGCTCTCAGGTGACTCCACCAATTCCATGCACTTTCTACAACACATTTTCAAATACAGTTTGGCATTTCAAATGACATCATTTGGAGCCAACAAATGTGTCACGCAGGATCATTTTTTCCAGTTCCCAGTGTTGAACATAAATTTCTGTCTAAGTATCTACCTTGTTTTTATATGTCTCTTTCCAATAAATTAGAAAACAATTGAAAGAGGCATTGCAGTGCATGTTGGGATTAAGCTAGTAACACAAAAAAATAAAAAAAAATTCACATACGCAAATGGTATTGCTCAACATGTTGTACCTCATCAAGGCTAACAGATCTTTATATTAGGCTTTCTTTTACCCATTGAGTTGTATTGCGCTAATGTTGTGAGAAGCATGTGTTCACATGTTGGGGGTTTGCATAATGCCTTAAATAGTTTCCTAAATTAATATTATACTTCCAAAGTATAATTTAGAGGAACCTTGTTCAAAAATGCTATGGCAGGTTCTATGATAAAAGAGTTACAAGGAGGGGGGGGGGGGGCAAGGACACTGATTAAACAGAATATTTTGATACCTGTGGGCTCAACAGTTAACACTCAAAACAGATACAGTTTGTTATGGCAAGGACTTTTCAGATTCTTGGTTTTGGCACCAGGTGTGCACACACAAGCAACATAATTCTTGTACTTTGTGAACAGTGCTCTGTGCTCTGTGGGAAGGCTCTTGAAGTTGCAAATTTGTTTCATAGAGATGATATTGTGTGTATTGAACCCAAATTATATTTCTCTTAATAGCCCGCCAAGCAAATTGCTGTGCTCTCTCTTAATGACCTCATTGTTGATGGAATATTACACCCTAATCTTTCTTTGTTTCATTTTCTTCATTCCTCTTAAACCACTGTAGCACAATTGGGAATGTGTCATCCTTGAAATACAGCAGATTTAGGTTTTCCACAGTTTCTCTAAATTTCTGAAGGCAAATGCTGGTATGGTTCTTATGAAAAGGACACAGTTAGTTTCCTTCTCCAGTTAGAATTTGTGCTCTAATGATCATATCATTATTGGAATATTACACCCTAATCATCCTTTGTTTCATTGTCTTCATTCCTCTTAAACCACTGTAGCACAATTTTGGTCTTGGGAATGTGTCGTTCTTGATATAGGAACATTATTACAGCTTTCATGGTGCCTTTTTCAACAACTAGAAAGGTAGAAATGTCCAGGGAATGTCACCCATCATGTCATACTGCACTCACCAACATGCATAAGCCGAGGGAATGTCACTCATCACGTCATACTGCACTCACCGTCCTGTATAAGCCGAGCAATGCAAGTGTTGGGCACACACACTGTTGGAATGTAAATTACCCTGAAACAAATGTTGAGCAGACACTCTGATGGAATGTAAATTACACTGAAACAGCTATCATCGTGTTTTGGTAGCAATCTTGTTTCGACTGCATGAGCAGTTCCAGTGAAGCTGTTCCTGTGCTGCCTACAGTCATAACTTATAATGTCATTGAATCGGCAAGAGAAAATACATAAATTGTCTACTGTGAAGCCACATTTGCAATTTGTAGTTTGTCCAAACTACAGTTGTCTACACCACTGTTGCACTTCACTTGAGTTTTGCCATAAGTTGTGTCCCATTCTGATGTACAGAATGGGAATGCTGTTGACATTCACATTCCGGGGCATCCGAAACCTTGACCACCATAATTGACCTCTTCTCATGGCTGCGTAATATATCCTGTGTCCCTTTGTTTCAGTGTGTATCATCCCCAGCTGCAGGGCCATCACAATTTACTCTTTATCATTCTTGCTTAATACATCCCCAGATCCTGTAATATACCTTCAGTAACACATATGTACCCTCCAGGTTACCTAGCCATGCTTATTCATATAGAGTTGATTGTAATATTAAGTGAAAAGTGCAAGTTAAGATAAAACAAATAACATAAAGAGTAACACTAACCCATAATTCTATAGGTGAGGTGCTAAAGGGTTGGAAAGACACATAAACAAGATGGAAAATATTGTGGATCTTTCAGACAATGTCCTCCTTTGGATCTAACACACACACACACACACACACACACACACACACAGAGAGAGAGAGAGAGAGAGAGAGAGAGAGAGAGCATCAGATTGCAGCTTGGATAATGTTAATACATATGTGTGTTTGTTATTAGTTAGCTACAAAAGGGAATATGGCCTGAAAGATCAGCAGTGTTTTCAGTCGTAACCATGTGCCTGTTGGCAGCCAGTTAACAGTCAGAAAATACAGGGCTACTATAAATGATTCATTCATTTTCAAAGCTATATACTTTCCAAAGTATTACATGTACAAATATGATTGATGCAATAATAGATTGTAAACTCAGGAAGTTTGCATTTTGCACTCTACAAATGTTCTGTGAGTGCCTCTGTTTTCACATGTCTAAACTGCTATGATGTGATGTTTGTTCCGTACTTCATGTAGCAACATCGTTTCAGTGGTCATTATAGCAGCAGTGATGCATTCTCTGAACTCTTACAGTCTTCTTAGCTGTGGGAGTATGTGAACATGATCCTTAATGTACTCCTAAAGGAATAAGGCACAAGACATGAGATCAGGCAACCTGGAGTGAAGGGAATGGAGCCACATCATTTTCACCATAATGTCGAATCCAGTGATGTGGAGTTTTCTCGTTTAGGTAGTGACAGACATCGATGCTCCAATGAGGAGGTGCCTCATCTTACTGGAAGATGAAATTCTCATAATCAACAGTCAGTTGTGGAAACAACCACAACTGTGATGTATCAAGGTAAGAGGTACCCACCACAGTCTTCTCACAGAAGGCAAATGACCCATAAGGCTTCGTTGGTGACATTTCACAGAAAACATTAATATTAACAACCTTCCATGAATTTTGTTCATGAAGCAAAGTGTCATGAGGTATTTCAGTGCCCTATGCTCTCATATTGTGGCAATTAACCATTCTATATAAATGGATGGTTGCTGAATATTGGCTTGGAGAAAAAACTCTTTTCTTGTTTTGTCACCATTTCGTTGAGGCACTGCACTCATAATACCAACTGGTGAGCACAATGCAAACTCAATGAGTGTACAGTTCTCTTCATGTATCAGTCATATTTACACTTGGGACGCTTTGTAAAATATTGAACTTTGAAAGTGAATGAATGATTTGTAGTATCCCTGTATAAGAATTGTGTGATTTTTAAAATATGAATTTTAAAACAGTTCATTTAGAACTAATAGTAAAGAATCAGATGAAAATGTTGGCAGTGTTGAAGTGTTTGCTGTAAATTGGTTTTCTCAGGTGAGGTACCAATGCTTGTGAACACAGCCATGTGACTGCTTCTCTTGCAAGACATGAAAGTGGATAATATGTCACAGCCTTTAATTGCTGTTATATAAACTAGTTTTAATTCTCTGTCATTAATTAACTGTCTTATGGAAACAATGATAAAGGTTATAATGTTTGGTATTTGTCCTAATCTGGCCAGTTGAGATAATTTCCATATTGTGTTTCTGCAACTGTTGTTCAAGTGCGGATGAAGATTGTGAAGACCCAAACACAAAGGCAGTTCGTGAAAAAGAACGTCGACAGGCCAATAATGTTCGTGAGAGGTAAGTGGGTTTCACACATGTTTTCTTCCTGTAGAGGCCCAGGTTCAGCATTGGACCAGATCAGGTACCAACACTTAATAAAAATATAGGTGGTAAAAATCTCTTAGATTTTCATAATGTGAAATTAACAAATAAAGAGAGAAGGTAAAAATGTTGATGTGGTGGGTCCTGAACTCTGAGTTCTGTGTTGTTCCAATAAGTTGCATGATATAGTTACATTAGGAACCTGATTTGGTCCATGTTTCAAGATTTCAGCTTTTCTGAACAGGCATGTGTAATGTTTGACAGCACGTTTTGTACACTCAAGTCACTTGAGCATAATATATTTAAGTTTTCTTCTTTCACTACTTTTTCCTATTTGAAATGGAGATGTTGACTATTTAGTAGCGTTTCTTAGAAAATATTTCCTAGAAACACCATATTGAAAAGGGAGACCCTAAGCTTTTATTTAAGGGTTTAGGTGAAACTTTAGAAGCTTTCTAACTTTTGAATAGTGGCAATAGTATTTGCCAGATACTAAGTCTTGGAAAAAGAATTGTTTAATGTTTATTCTCAGCATGAAATGTTAACTATTTTCTGACATGATTTACAACATTTCACAGTAAATGCTGATTCCCTCCATGCCGCCCCTCCCCTCTCCCCTCAAATAACACTATTTTTGCCTTTTTTTGTGGGTAACTGTGTTGATTATCACTTGTAACACAGTGCTATTTGCCTTAATGATCACAGAAATATGCTGATCTTCCTTCATTTCTCTGTTCCTTCTTTGGTTTATTGTTGTATTTTTGCACGAATAATCTTACTAGCAGGCATATGTTGTATGGCACTGACAATTAATTACTTTGAATGTTTATTGCTTCTGTAATGAGAATATCTTTTATATCCTTTTGCTTTCCTGCATTTACACTCTACACTTCTGTTAAACAAAACTGTCTTCCTGTCTGTTCAGTGTGGCGTGTTTTTTTGTAAAATGTATGTTGCATGCATGTAGTTGCACTAAGTGAAAGCAAGAAGGGCTTTAAGTAAGTACAGTTGTCAAACCACTGTTGGTAATGGTTCAGTGGCGTAGGGCTGAAACACATGTGCTGCCATTCAGAGAAAATATATGTTTCATAACCTTTGAAAACAATAGTTAGTGTATGTATAAAAATTAAAGTGTTTCCACGTGAAGCTGACGATACCTCCAAAACTACCCACCACCAATTTTGTGTCTGGTGCTACCCTTGGTTCCCACATAATGCACTAGCTGTTGTATTCGAGGAAATATTTGTGTTTGAAATGGTCACTTTTGTGTCATGGTGGTCACAACGACATCTTCTCTCTCTTTTGCATCAATGTATTTTTCAAGGGGGAAAAGTTTGCCATTTTTCTGTAATGTTCTCCAGATTTTATGAAAATTCTTGAATGTTAACTAATGTTTCCAAATGTTCTAGAATATTCTCAAATGTTCGAGAATACAACTTGGAAATGGCATGTATTTCATTGATTCTCACTCTGACAAAAATGTCGTAACGAATGAGCTGTACTCTGTATTACGTAATAAAAACATGGGAACAACCTGTCAAAACATTTTATTTGTTCCTAGAGAGAAACTATGTAAATAAAGAATGTCTGCATGAACAAATTATTTGAGCCACAAAAAAAAATGACATAGCTCAACAAACAAATCAGCAAATGCTGTGTGTGATACCAGGGAAAGGGGAAAAAAATCCACTGATACAATGGTGAAATAAGACGAAAGTCTAAACTTCCCAACAGAATCCCTGAATTTGCTTAGTGTCCCTTGTATGCATTCATAAAAAAGCTTTTAAACAACATAGTAGAAGCGGAAATATTAACTGGAAAAGGAAAAAGGCAAGTGAATATTCATATCATGAATTCCACTCATTTCAACTAACTTACCATTCAACTCCAGTGTACAGTAATATTGGTGTACTGTATGACTATCAATAAAGTACAAGGTCAAACATTCCAATGCTATGGAGTGAATTTAAAAGAATTCTGTGTCTTGGACAGGCAACTAAACATAGTGTACTCACATATTGGACAACCACAAAGTTTATTTGTGTTTGCACTCAAATGGAAAATACTAAATGTGGTTTATAAGAATTACTTTGAATATGTTTGATGCTATACAAATGAGATGAGTTAGTCCATATTTTTTTTCCAATTTGGAAAGGAAGTGGAAATATGAACAACTGAATTGGATCGTTATTGGATAGTGATTATATCAAATAAAACTCAAACATAACTAAAGAAACAATCATTTGTGTAAGATCTGCAGAGCAAATGATTTTCCAAGAGTTCATAGTGATAACTTTTTTCCATACTATAGATGACAGCCTCATTTACCTTCCAGAAGTATGGAAATTTTTTCTAGTGACTGATGCAATAAGTAATTTGTTGTACTTTTTTTTTCATCTGTCTGGAGAATAGAAAAAATACAGTTAACAGCTATGTCAACGCTGGAGGGAGGTGGAGACGAAATGGTTCAAATTTTAATTATGTATAACACTGCATTATTAAAAATATGAATTTAATATACAACCACTGTACCTCCATGAAGCAATCTCTGGTTGATATATTGGATATCTTTTCTAAACTCCACTTCTTCTCTGATGTGTGTCAACAGAATCTGGACAGTGATACTGCATTGGAGATGTACTATTTCATACTAGAGTTGGATTGGTTATGGGAATGACATTTGGCATCCTTGATGTATTTGCACAAAAAATAAGTTTTTTTTAGTGTTCAGAAACTCAAAGTGCCATGAAGAAATAGTAATCCCCAAAACTCATGGCTGAGTTAAGTGCCCGTATTGACAAGCCAACAGCAGGAAATGTGCAGTTCAACCAGTCTGATGATGAGCTGGAGCACATATATCTTTTTGCAGTTAATGTTTAAGCTATCCTTTTGGAGTGTTCAGAAAGAACTGATAAGTGTTGGCCAGGCCAACAAGAGAGTGCATAACAGCTACATGTTTGCTATGTATCCCAAATGTTTCACAGTGAATAAGAACAACTGAATTTCCTGCTCTGGGGAAAAGCTCTCCTATTGCTGAACACTAATTAGTAGATAACTCTGTTTATTGGTTTAATTACATGTTCAAGATGCCATAAAATAGCTTATGTGATACACATTCCTTATGAATGGGCCATATAGTGAGTTATGGTACCTGAATCCATCTTCTGATTAATGGTTTTTAGTTGCTTTAACTCATTTCAGACACAGATTACATATTTTACATGCCCCCTATGAACTGTTCAACATTTTCCTAGTGCCCGAAGAGTGAGTGCTTTTGTAAGTGTGATACTATGAGTGAAAACTCAGGCCCCTTACTATGGATGGTATTTGAATTTTCTGCACTTTCATATTAATTCTCTCAAAAATAATTTCTCATGCTATGACATTGCTGTCTTTCATAATTTATCCTTGTGTTGCCACGAGTGGAACTACAGACAGAAAATCTCTGTACTTTTTATTCTTTATTTCTGTGAGTGATTTGTTGTTACGAGAATTAAATTTTCTGTCTTGATTTTTGAGCGATGTGGTCACTGTAGGACTACTGTTTTCTGTTGATTGAAACTTGACTGTAAGATAGAAAAGAAGAAAAAGTAAACTGCATGGCTACAACATTTGTCATGTATGTTGTAGTATATGTGGACAATAGCTGTGTGGATTGATAAAATTTTGTTGATCTCTAGCTAATCCTGTGAAAAGTTGATATATGTAATAAAGATTACAGAGTGTACCATTTGCTGAAGGAAGGGTGGATAGTTAGCAGGGTACAGTTCAAGAAAGGGATGATTTTAAGTAGACAATAATAACAGTGTTTTATATGTCCAGCTACTTTTATACTACACACACTGGCTGACTGGCCGAGACTGTCAACAGCAAGCAGCCAAAGAGTAACAGGTGGACAACACAAGAGAAAGGCAGACAATATAGATGTTACAACAGAATAACAAGTCCAGCAAGCAAACCAAGGTCAAAAACTAAGATGTAATGAATTCAGTACCAAGACAATGATGTGTAACAAGACATCAGTACTATAGCACAGAGAAATCACAGCTGATTGTGGAGTCACTCTTCTACTCGCTTTAAAGGGAAGCCAGGGGTACCAGGAGGCTGGAACATTATGTGTGTCTAGTCCACAATCCTCATGGCAGTAACAGTGTCATGTGCATTCAGCTGCGCCACCTATTAGCTGTCGTTGATTCCCATACTGTTCAGTGGTCATTCAACACCCTGGGCTGGCATACCCAATTACTACTACCAGCACTACTACCATTTCATTAACAAACATGAGGTTAGTACCAGGCTGTAGCAGTGATTCTTCAATTGATAGGCTACTTCGCGCAAAGCACAGGGATGGGGCTCAGTTTGGGTAGATGACCAGAATTTTGGAGCAGAAAAAACCTTTTTTCACACTCACTGGGTGGCTCTGTGGTGTGTTGACCTGTGAATTTCGTGCATAAAAGGCAAAAATATCATACTCAGTTATCTGGTGATGACAATGGCAGCCAAGTGTTGCCTACCCTCAGCTAGGTCTACTCACAAAAGGCCAAAGCAGGCCACATCCTCACTTCTGTGAAAACTGCCCATCTTACTGCTTCTCCTAATGAGATTTACAGACTACCGTCTGCCAACAACAAGACCTTGAGACCACACTGAAAGTGTACCTCCCTCGTGTGAATAATGCAAAGCCATCCTCCAAAGCCCATGTCCAGTACTCTCAATAAAATAACCGCCAAATAGTGTCAGAAAATGAAACAGTATCACTTATTGATACATGACAGCAGTGGTACAGAGCTCTTCATTAGTAACTGGGACTGAATACAGGTACATTAGAAGAATTATGATTGACTATGGAGAA
Organism: Schistocerca gregaria; assembly: GCF_023897955.1. Lineage (NCBI taxonomy): Eukaryota > Metazoa > Arthropoda > Insecta > Orthoptera > Acrididae > Schistocerca > Schistocerca gregaria. Next base: position 198,732,818 of record NC_064931.1, on the reverse strand, counting down.
ATTGGCTGAATGTGGAATTCAAACATCAATACTTATCAATGTGAGTAGTTGTTTTCAATTATGAAAAGAAATAAATCTCCTGTCAAATCTAAAAAAATTCAGAAATTCACCTTGGGTCAGTTTTGAAAGTAATTACTGTGAATAAGTTTTCTCTCGAAATAGGGAATAGCAGAAAAGTGTCAAGTGTCAGGAAGAAAACTTTAGTATTACCATTGTTCTTATGCTTTGCACTAAATTTATCAAAATTCATTTACATTTCTATGGGTGCTGACTCTTTTTTCTGAACTTGAACCTTGTATCATTTGACCCATGTCAGCATTTGAGTTTCACATCATTGCCGTAATGCACTATGCCTAATCTGTGTAAATCTTTCATTTGCCAGCCTAGTCACAATATTGGCTACATCACTTTTCCCATCTCTGTGGTGGTAAGAACTGTGCTTACAGTCAAATTTGTTTATATACTATATCACTTGTTTTCTTTGAATAAATTTTCCTTTTCCTCACCCAGTTTTTAACATATAGTATTGTTGTGTTATTCTTCAAGTTCCATTATCTGGTGGTCAATTTCATTTCCAACTCTTCTTCAGGCTTCTTGTTTTACCATGTGCCCATTACCTTTATCACCATGCTATAAAGTTAAAGGTGTCATCAACCTGAAGGTTGCCTTTGAATACCACAGTGCTTTACTAGGTATGTTCTTATTGGATGTTGTTTGTTGTTGCCTACTGCCAATCATTGAACTAACCTACACAGCTAGTTACAGGGCGACCTACAGTTTAATGTGGTCTCCAAATCACAGTGCAGCTTGGTATTTGTCTCATTAACAAACATTGCCACAGGTGAAAGAAGTGAAAAGTAAGAGAGAAAAATCCTAGGACTAACTAGGGATTCAATCAAAGACCCCTGTACTTGTAGTCTGACACTTAACCATGAGCCAAGGAGCCACACTTCCATGCCATAGTGCCCCATAAATTTTATTTTACCACTGTCATTCCATTTTTTCAAAGTTTTCACATGCATCCCTCTCATTTTTAGACATAGCTTTTGTGTCAGATCTGCTTTAATTAGTCAGTATTTGCCATAATGTTTCATTAGAATTAGAATTTATTTACTAGTGATTGAAGAGCAAAGTATTATACTATAAATGTTCATTTCTTTATGCACCTTTCACTTGAAAATGAAAGATTTACACCAATGGTGATTCAGAATGAAAGAAAGTATATATTCCATCTGAGGTGGTTGTTAAACCAGTAAAAGCTGCTTCAGTACTATACCACATGAAATGGTTTACAGACATCAGATCTGTTGCTCTTAATTATGCACTTTTTATATTTTGTTTGTTCCTTTTACTCCTTTTTTCAGTTTGTGTATAAAGTTAGTATTTGTTTGCAATAATTTTTTGTTGTCCTAAGCAAGGTTTGTTATTTGCTGTGTAATTTTGCCAGACTTAATTGGTGCAGGTGACTGAGACATAATTATTTTCCTACTTTTTTCTATCAGTGGTTCTTTTCTCTGAGAAACGTTCTCTATCACTTTCACTATTAGATTCACATACATTTTAATTTCAATCATTCTTTTTATGTTCTTTTACTTTCCTTCAGATGCATTCCAATCACATTTTTCTAGACAACGAAAATACTATTTAGCACACCTTTCAAACACATTTAATACTTGAGTTGCGATTCATGGAAAGTGTATCACAGGGGGAACTTGATAGGTCCTTGATAAAAGGGAGCATTCTGTCAACTGAGTTACAGGTATAGGTTTGTGTCTGGGAGTCTGT